>NC_088875.1:19633417-19933417 GCF_032884065.1 Artemia franciscana | reverse complement strand
AAATAAAAATCTAAGAGATGAAGGCAAAGACTTTTATTGTGAATAAAAGATTGATTAATAACAAGTTTATAACCATTATTAAAATACTTTATTCTTAGGGCTTTGAAACCAATATTGTACAACTAGGAAATGGTGTTTTCCACTATAAAGTCATTAAATCAAGGATTGTCTCGTAAACACTGAGAATTCCGCACTACGGACACCCACGACATCAAAAATATAACACCGCGTGAAAACCACAGCTTTCGATTGATAAATCTTGAACTTGATTCCGACGAGAACGAGTATAAACTGTTTTTGTAATGTATTCAGCCTTTTCTTGAATAAGCCTTTTCCTTATTCCCTTGAGCCAGTGGTTTTAGATATATTTTCGCCTGTAAAGTTAAAACTTTTTAAGACATACAGAAATTACCTTTTGAAAACAAGGCAACCCCCTCCTTGTATTTTTTACAATGACTCTTAAGTTTTAACATCGCTCCTTACATTTAGCAAAACATTTTACCTAATTCGATTTTTTTCGTCTTAAATTTTATATTCCCTTATTGTTAAAAAGGGCATAGAATTTAAAATATCTTCATGAATGAACATTCTCCTTATTTCCAGTGATTGTGTGTAAAAACTCGCTCTTTTTTTAAAAAGGAGCAAAGAATTTAAAATAGTTTCTTACTGTTTTAAAATAGAGTTAAGAGAAAGAGTCAAACTTTAGCGTAAAGAGTGGGGCGTTGAGGAGGAAAAGCCCCTTTCTTATATGGAGTAATTTTGTTCGTTTTAAGTTTTAATGTTGCTCCTTAGTTTCATTTAAAAAAACTTGTTTTTTTATTTAATTTAAATTAGAATTGAAGTTTAAATTGGCTAGTGATTCTGATACAGAAAGAATTTTTCTTTATAATGTATTCAAAAATGCCAAGAGGAAAGTCGTTGTCCGTCGTTTAATCCATATCTCTCCATCCGTGTCATCCATATATTTTATCACAAAAATGCGTAGTTAACAAGAGTATACTGTATGATATAGTATATGTGGATTATGCACCTGAATATGCATCAGAAAAAATCGCGTTTTCTCCGAGTATTGTATATTCTTTGTTTTAATGAATGTAATCTCAATTGCGAGCTTAAGGTTGATATTTATCATAATATAAGAACATCATAGCCAAGATTATTCTGGCTTATAGTTTATGAGTCAAGAATAAGGGCAAGACTGTACAGGATTACATGTGTTTTGGAGTTGGAAAGGCATCCCAAAAGACATAGATACTGGGCTTTTCACCTATGCTGAAAAGAATAACTATCTCAAAATTTTGATCGGATTTGTTTGGGGAAAACTCTGGGCGTGAGGAGGGGGAGAGGTGGGGGCTGGTTCCCTTCCACTCACTTTCGACTCTTAAAAAGGGCACTAGAAGTTTCAATTCTCAAACCTAATGAGTTCTTTTCGAAGTTTCTACGAAAATGCCTTGTATAAGAAGTGCCTTGGTAAAAAAAAAGTAATACATTGTGCCTACATCGATCTTTACTTAGGCAGCGCTATTGCGCTGCTTATGATGATCCTTCTATATGAAGTGGTTAGTTCCTCAAGGCTTTGGGCTCTTGCCGTAGATTTTGGATGGGTTATGTTGTTTTTGGAAATATAATTAACTTATATTGTCGACTTTTTTCTATTAAAATGAGTATATGAAAATTTCAACGTCGTTTGGGCAGACGGGCACCGTGGCCAAAATTGTAGACGGATGATCTGCATTGCCCTCCTATTACTCTTGGATACTAAGAAAGGCACTAAAACTGACGGTTTAAGTTCAGTCTCTGGGAATTTCTTGGTCCCTGGCTCAATACGACCACCCCTAGTAAAAATAAAAGAAAAAACTGGAAAAAAACAGTCTAACAAAAGTCTTTAAAGCTAAAGTCAGTAAACTTATCGTAATTGGGGGGGCTTGAAAATTCTGCTACGCGTTTCTTGAACATCAAGATTTCGATGGGTCATCTGGATCTAGCTGTTTTTGGGGGGATATGATGTTTTCTCCCTCTTGCTGAAATTATTTAGATATATTTAAGCCATTGCTTTTAATGGGTATCTTAAAACTTAACAAATGTTACTTATCAAATAAAAAAATTCTCTCAACGCATAAATTGTTTAATTTTGCTTTCTATTTGCACAAGTCACTTGTTGCTTATAGTTGATCACTACGAATTTCTTGACAACAAGTTGTGAGATATGATCAGCCCAATTCACGTCTTAAGAAAAAGAAAAACACAAAAGGCTTAAGAAAAACACATTGGGTGCTCTATGCAGTTCTATAGTAGCAAAAAATGATATTGGTTAATTTTTTACGTCTTCACCACGGGGAGAATACTAAGTCTGACTTTTCTCAAAGAAAGGTTCAAAAATGACAAGATAGGTTAATACAGATGCCTCTGACATTCTGGAAACGATCGGAAGGTAGTTTGTTTTTCTATAGAGAATTTCCATGGGTGCAATTAAAATGCACTAATGGTGTTTCCAAGTTACGCGTGCCAAATAGGCATTATATGTGTCTATTGACGCGCTTTGCCAATTCTCAAGGTTTGAGAAGTTGCTTCATTTCATTTTTTGCTCATAACAAGAGCGTAACACTTGGCACCTAAGCTAGCAATCTACAACTGCAACTAACTGCAACTGCAACTCAAAAATACTTTTGGTACTCTCCTGCTTAATTTGGGTTGCTAAATGACTTAATAAGAAGAATCAAATTGATATCAAAGTAAAGCAAGAGAAAAGAATGAACAAATAGCTCTACTATTCACATTATTTTGTCTTTGAAAGATGTCTTGCCAAGGAACTTTGGACTTAGTCCTAGGCCTGCTCGTCAGAGAATGTGAAAACTATAGCTTTTTATTTAAGTCAAGATCAATAGACAAAAGGTTCGATGAGCCACCGGGAACTAGCCGAAGCATGAAAAACAAAGATTTTCTAGGAATTCCAAGTGAAAAAAAAAACATGAAATAATTTATTAGCTTTGTCTATGGTTCTTAAGATGTTTTTCTTTCTCTTTTCCTTTGTTGGCTTTGAAAATAGACTCATGCAAAATAATTTTTAGGAGTTACTTTTCCTTCAAAATTAGATCTAGAATTGTTTATGTGTTTTCTTTTAAATTGTATTAGTTATATTTTTTATTTTAATATTATTTCTTCTTCTTGATTATGACTTATTCTATACGCTATCCTATCTTATAATTTGTATCATACCATATTATCTATGTTTTTGAGAAGGGATTCTGTCTAAAAATTACATTCGATTGTTTTTGTTTTCTATTAGTGTTTGGCTAAGACAATGGTGCTTACAGGGGATGGTAAAGGGGGGCTTCAGTCATCCTTTAGGAGAGGGAAAAAAATATTTCTACAAATAAAATCTTGCCCCCCCCCCTCTGAAAATTTTTATGGACATATTTGGTATGAAATAAAGCTATCCTTAATGGTTTGAATTATTACTGCTAGTACTGCTAACAATGACAACTTATTGCAGCACCAAGCCTCCTTAAGTCAACGCAAATGCGCAACCTCGTCCTTCACCCCAATATTTTCAGAGCTTCCGTATTTATTCTTTCTATTGAAGTTTGATTTGGTCTCAGGTGGTCTGACGCTGTAGTGCGTTATTAGTAGTAGTTGTAGTACTAGTAGATTATAATATTTTCAATAATGGTTGTGACACACCATTATATTACAGTTGATGGCGACAAAGATCTTTTAAATATTACATGATGATTGAATTAGCTATAAATACTTGTAATCACAGAACATTAGATTTTATATTAAAGTTGCAAAATACAAATTTTATATTAAGGACAGACCACTTAACAAGGACGTTGGAAGGCCAAAATAATAACTGATCAAGTTATCCTGACAAAAAGGACTTCATCTCAGCCTTCGAAATGAAACAAAAATAGTATTGTTCTATTTCAAAGGGTAATTAAACTGATAATCGGGAATTCGAATTGGTAATCGAATCTGAGAATCACTTTCACGAAGAAGCAGGAAATCGTAAAATAATTTCAGATGTTTACATTGAAAGAAGGGAAATCATGGCCTAGAAAACACTTATATTTTACGGAACTTTTCGCTAAGGAAGTATTCTTACGATTGCTGTCAAATATAAATGAGTGAAACTTTTTATAAATATATAAATAACTATATCAGCACCTGGGAGAGTTTAACGTAAGGCCTTAATTTCGATCAACCTTTATTTTTATTTTAAGTTCATTTAAAATTTTAGTTCTACCTTAATTTTGGACCAGTGAAAATGTATGTTTTGCTTCTGATAGTTTGAACCATTGTTTACACGCTTTTGTTGTTGACTGAGATAAAAACGCATTTCTTTTAGGCCATCAAAGATTACAAGCTCTTTATGGTTGTTGGTATCCTTTTAGCTGTGGACATGGCAATCATGATAACCTGGCAGGTCATTGATCCATTCTACAGAGAAACAAAAACATTAGACCCTTACGTAAGTAGTGCACCAAATTTTGACTTCAATTCTCGTAGGATACCTTGCGTAAATTAATAAGGTTTTAGCGTCGTGACATAACAAACAGTTCACAATATGTGATTTTAATGTGGATATCAAGTTTGTCTCCACAGTATTTATCCGGATTTATTTTTGTTTGCTATTATTCACTGGAAAGGAATGATGGATAAGAGCTGCCACAACCACCGCCGTTCAAACTCTGCAGATGATAATAGGCATGACCACTACCACTCGTAAAGCTCCTTGGAATCCTTGAATTAACAGTTGTCTGCCACCTGACCCTCAGTAAAGGTTGCCAAATTACCCAATCCTAGGCCATGGAATGCAATCTTTATTGGAATTCTACCCACTTTTCCAACTGGTGTAACGCTAGCTTTTCTTATGCCTGCCCTTACGCTGGGGGTAGGTAGAAACTTGAGGGCTGTAGGCTTCATTAGGACCATGATAAGTTGAGCTGATATGTGCTCATTTCTAATAAAATAAAATTGGTATTAATGCACATAAGGTATATGGACCTCTCCCCCCACCCAAACCTTGAAATTTTAATATCTTCCTTATACTTTCTTTTGTTTGCCTTGTAATTTGCCTATTTTTCCATATAGCCAATTCCATATTTTCTGCAAAAAAAACGCTAAATCAGTGTTCAAAAAGGTAAAACAGGGGATAAGAAGTTTGGACGACCATGATCAGAGGAATGACATTGTCACAAATAAGTCAAAAATACTTAATTTATGACTGAATACTTTTTTTTAATTAGTTAGCCTTTAACATTTTCTGTGATCTTCTTTCAAAATTTTACTGCTTCATGTTTTTTTTTAAGTTGATACATCAATCTGTTTCGTATGTATATTCATATAAGGGCTTTTGTGGACTGGTTTACAAGTTCTGAAGCATCACTGCAACGTTGATCCAAAAAAAAATCATCTATCATTGGTCGTGTTAAGCAAATATTTAAAACTTCTTTTTCTGCCCCACAAAACTTTTGAGCATCATTTTTAGAGCCTATGAATTTAACTGCATCAATAATATAGACACCTCATCAATACCATGGTGGAGGCAGTGCTGGGCGATATAGATAAAACGATATATCGAATGAATATTTGTACTTTCGATATTCGATAATCGATATATAGATTTCGATATTTATGATCAGTATTTATTCAGATTAACTCTTTGCTTTGTCAAAGTTAAATAAAAAGCATTAAAAAGTGTATTTTACTCAATTTTTTTTTCAAACATTGAAGAGCATAAAATCAAATTTTTTGATCTGAAAGTAAGGTTCAAAATTAAAACTTAAAACGAACAGAAATTATTCCTTATATCAAAAATAACTCCTCCGTGGAAAATTTCCCCCTCTCCCAATAAAAATTCCTCCATGAAAATTTCCTTCTGTATAAAATCTTCCTCACCCACGATAAATCCATCCCTGATGAAAATTTCACTCAGAAATTTTTTTGTGGACAATTTCACCCAGGAAATTCTCTTTAGCCTACTTTCATTTGAAAAAAGACTTGTTTCTCATTTAATTCCTAATCTTTTTTCAAATGATGCCGGAAAAAACCACTCGCCGGAAAATTTTCTGGAAATTTCATCCTTTAAATAGAAAGTTTATACCGCAGAAGATTCTCCCATGAACAATTTCTCCCGCAGAAAATTCCCCCATAAAGAATTTCTTTTGCGGAAAATTTCGTCATGAAAAATTTCTGTCGCAGAAAACTTCCTCGTGGAGAATTTCTCCCATGGGATATCCCTCCTTCCCACGGAAAAATCTCCCAGACAATTTTTACCTATCAGAAAATTTCCCCTGGACAATTTCCCCGGAACATCTGTATATATAAAATTGAATAAGCAAAGAGAAAGTAAAATAAATTTTGCGTAGGAGTTACTGGCAAATTCTCCCGTGTCAAGTTCTCTCTTGTAAGTTCATCTCCAGAAACTTCCCTGTCCATTTAAAATTCTCCTCGTGGAAAATCCTGCCGCGGAAAGTTCCCCCTCCCTAAAAAATTTATGTTTACTTCCAAATAACAAACACTACGTAAACAATAGGCAAAATCAATAACTTTTTGCCAATTTCGTGTAGGAGTTCTGACAAACTCTCCCATGTAAATTTGCCCCTTGTAACGGAAAATTCCCCCTTCCCAAAAAGTATCTGTTTATTAACAAATAAAAAAAAACTATAAGTAAACAATAGGCAAAATTCATAACTTACATCCCTTCCCCCAGGCTATGGAGGGTCATGTTATCTCCAGAGGTAAGGTCGTATCCAAGAGGTTGGACCCCGCCCTAAATGTTTGCCAGACTCGTTAAAACGTATCAAAAACTAATTTAAACAAATTTGTGTGCGTTTTTAATTTTTTTGTAAACACTCCCCCCCTAAAAAAACCGGTTTGTTATCCCCTACCCCCAAAAAATCCTGGATACGGCCCTGTCTGGATGCACACTCATTTGATCTTTCAGATAAGGTGAATAAAATGGATATATCAAATTTTTTGTATTAAACGAGTAAGAAAGGGCGTGGGAGGGGGCTAGTTGCCCTCCTATATTTTCGCTAATATTAAAAGTGCACTAAAACTTTTAAACTTCGTTCGAACGAGCCCTCTCCTGATATTTTTGGCATATTGGTTTGCTAGGATAACCCTGGCGAAAAAAAAAACAAAACAAAAACAAATAAACAAATAAACACGCATCCGTGATCTTTCTTTTGACAAACAATACATAATTCCACATTTTTGCAGATGGGAGGTTGAGACTCTTACAGTAGGGTTCCATGATATGCTGAATATGATGGTGGACTTTTCATTAAGATTCCTTGAATTTCTGGGGGGCGTGTTTCTCCCCTTTCTCGAAAATCAAACAAGTTTTTTTTTAGGCCCGCAGCTTTGAATGGGTACATTAAACTCAATGAATTTTATATATTTGGAACCAGCATCAGAAGCCAAATTCTTTTGATGTAGATATTGTTACCAAAATCACATGTTTTAGAGTTTCGGTGACTATTCAGGCGAGTTGCTCCTTACCTACGGTTGCTACTCCAAACTGTTTGATTAACTGATCCGCCTTGGAAAACTCTCTCAGAAGGGATAATGGTGGTGGGTATGGACGTTAATCTCAAGATTATCTCGTATACATACTTTGACCCGTATTACAAGACGAATATTACAATAATTCCACGACTTCAGTGGAATAGTATTTCTTGGGACCAATGACTCCCTGTTTAAAATCTGCATAGTTTTTATAGAATCGGCTGCTGTCGAAGCATGCATTACATTGATTACTGAAACTTGGCAATGTACTTTCAACAAACTAGCTTGATTCTGAATCACAAGGCTGAATCACAATGGCTGAATCACAAGGACTGTCACGGTACTTGCATCTGTTGATGCACATTCAGCAGCCAGAAAAGCCGAATCCATGTCTCTCTATTTTACTCTCAACTTGGAGATGATCATCAGGGGGAATATACGCGGATCCAGATATATGATACTCGCGAAGAGTGTGATCTGAGTAAGGACTATAAGCCTAGAAGGCATTTTATACAGCCAAGCCCTCAGAAGGTCATTAGCCACATATGAAAATCCGCTCTCACTAAACGTATTTTGAGTTTGAGGAAGACTATGCCAACTTATGGATAGAAATACATATGCTCTGCATCAGCTTGTATGAATAAATGGATTAAATACATCATTGTTCTTCTTATCGGCCATTTTCAAAGCAATATTGAATGCTGGCTCTCGTCTGCAAGACTGTCACCGGTAGAGAGCAGATAAAGTAAAAACATAGTCAAAAAATTTTCAAATATTGTTTTCAATATTTTTATTTACGTTTCGATATTCGATATCGATTTTTGTTCTGTTATATCGATATACCAATTTCAATACTGAATATTGAACAACACTAAGTGGAGGAACAGTCGTGAAAAATTTTATCAAATTGCTGAGTTTGGGTTTCATTCTTGTAGATAGTAGCTGCCCTCAAAGGGGGGAAGAGGGATGTGATGAAACTCCCTTCAGAACCTTTTCCCATTTCTGCCATAAAACTTTCAGCGTCTTTTTTTTAAGTAAAAATCAATCTAGAGAAGGAGACTCGAGAATTTGATCGTATTTGGCAAATTTCTAGGAATGTTTGTTCTTCTAAATTAAACCTTTGGAGCTTCATGTCATGTCTTGCAGAGTCTGTACATTTACTAATGTCTCTACTAGTGTGTAAAAAAAATCGTCTATAAAATAGTGAATGGGTAGCCTTGTTTAAAGCAATATGTATAAAGAATATAATATAACAGAACCCTCTCGATAAGTTTCGCTATGTTATCTGTCACATGCAACTGGCACATGAACTGCTCCTTCTTTATGAGCCAGAACAGTTTCCTCGCATCATTTGAGCCTTTCAAAAGTACGATGCCAAACCTAGGACTATCTAATATATAACTCACTTCAAGATTTAAAAAAGGGGGACTTTAGATTTAGCTTCACAATTCAGTTGCATAAGACTGACTTCATGTTTCACTAGGTTGATTACGATCGTATATCATTGGAATATTTTTATAGAACCTTCACCAATCTACAAATGGTAACCGTTCAATAAAAAATATCTTGTCTGTCCTTGTAAATGGGACGTCAAAAAAAAAAATGGATCACGACAATTTGTCTAGGTCCAGAATAACCAACGATACTTTTTGGAGTGGCAGAAAAAAAAAATGATGGTTAGTCGAAAGGTAAAACGGTGCAACTTCTTCTGATGACACACTAAAGCAATATTTCTTTTGTCCAGAGAAGAAAAAACAGTGAAATTGCTTGCAATTACACTTTTGGCGGTGGATAAAAATGAGTCGAGCAAAAAATTATAAAAAAAAACTATAATACTATACACACTTATAGAATCTTTATTTTCTGTTGGAGCAAATTTTTTGAATTTTTTACAGTACAGTTTTATTTTGATAAAAAATTACGTTACAGCCGTCTTCCTTCGAGGTGACTATTTTGGCAGATTTCAGTGGTGATTATTGTGTGTGATAGTCATCTAAAAAGTGACAAAGGAACAGACCGCTGGGTCAAAGTTCTTCCCAGAAAATTACATTCTAACGATTTTTTGTTTTCCAGAATTTTTTTATATAGTTTTTGGTTTTTTTTCTACTTCTTTAAGTTTGTGCCTCAATCAAAAATATATCCAATGAAACGTGTCTTTTGCAATCTTTATGGACTTAATTATCCCTGGGAACCCTTTTTGTCACTTATTGAAATTAAAAAAAAAAGACAGTGACACTTTGTCTAGTGACCGAAAAAACCATAACAACTTTCTCCAATAACAGGAAAAAACAATTGCACTTTATCTGATGAAAGGAAGAACAGTGATGATATTTGTAATTCCACTTCTGGCAATACTCGAAATCGATGACAAGAAAATCGATGGTAAAATACTTTTATGATAAAATGTTAAAGTACTTATTAATGTAACATGGGATTTTGTCCTCCTTTAATAGTGACTTATTTAAATCAGGCTAATGATTGCGCAGAATTTTTCAGGGGAAAGCCTCGCTGGTGCCAAATATTGTAAAGGAACGCCTTGCGGTTATGTACCGTAAATGTGGAGTATGTTAGTACCCTCTTACAATATACCCTGCTCCAGGATGCGGTAACGTGATCAAGCAATCAAACTGGGCAAACTCTAGGCCAAAGTTGCACCCAGCCTAGGGCACTACTAATATCTCTATTTATCTCTTTGGAGGGTAAACGGGCCCCCTGTCGATATACTAGCGACGGTATTTCTTATGAACTCTTTTCCTACCCTGCCTGGGTTCCTGGAAAAACGATCTGACACGGCTGTAGAAAATAGCTTACTTGCATTCTTCTAAAGGTCACTTGACAAAACACACATATTTATCAACTCTGAAAAAACATTCCCTAAACTCCTTAAACGGGGTCTCAATGTAGACTCTAAGACAAAACACCACTTCTGTACATAAACACTTTCTGTAGGGGTGAACCTTAGATTGGCCCTGGCCAATCCACTAAATTGACAAATCTCAGGCTTCTTTTGAATAATATTATCTTTCAATGTCCCAGAACAGGGAGATCAAAATAGAATTTATCTTGCAAGCTTACTTATTGTAAAACAATTATAGCCTAGCAACGAGACTTTAACTTATAACTGAAAACTATACTACAGGCAAGTCTAAGCAATTGTAAATACGGAAACGAAAACAAGTCATCTGTCTGAAAACGAGAAGAAATAGGGGGAAACCCAACACCTCCCCCCGTAAGATAAATGACCACTTACGTGCCAAGCTCGTCCACCCACTTACAAACCTAGTCACTGAGCTTCAACTTTACAAAATCCATTTGTCTTCTTTCTTCCCCAGCGTCGGTGCTACTGTTTCCAACGCTTGGCTCTGGATCTGTCGCCATCCAAACGTCTCTACTGCAGAATCACCATAGTCTAGATTGTATGGGCATCCGCATGAGGTTTTTAACATTAGTCCACCAGATTAGCAGAAAATATTCCTGCTTAGCATGATTAACAAAAAGTTTCTCGGCCTCACGAATTTACATTTGACATGAAAACGTCTCTTCTGCAGAATCACCATAGTCTAGATTGTATGGGCATCCGCATGAGGTTTTGAACATTAATCCACCATATTAGCAGAAAATATTCGTGCTTAGCATGATTAACAAAAAGTTTCTCGCCCTCACGAATTTACATTTGACAGAGCGTAGAATCGGGCTATGGCACATTCGACGATGCCAGTCATAATAAAACTTGGCTAAACTAGCCTCTTACTCTCTATCAGTGGAAACAACACCACATCTCAATTAAAAAGCGAATTACCCCTTGGCATAATTTGAAATAATCCTCCATGTTCAAAAATACAAAGGCTTGTGAAAAAACTAGGGGTACAGGGAAAACAGCTGAAAGTTTGAACGAATCATTATTCAGTTCATTCTGGGTCCTTTCCCCTGGGATAATCAAATGAAGAATGCACATTAACACCAACTGAGGATGGAATTTGGATACGTCACTCACTAAATGATGTTTGCCGGAAATAATTGCCGATTCCAATGAAGAGTAAAAACCATCAGTAGGGTTACTGGACAAAGGTTTGGGTGAAATATGAAGTGACTGGGAGAGAGTATCCCCCAATAACTCCAGATCAGAGAAGCAAATTCTTGGTAACAGTGTTACAACTGGCCAACCAGTTGTCTGTTGAGCGAACCGTCCATCATTCATGGCCCCCCAAGGGGGGATCCTCCCCCCAAAAAGAGACCGAATATCCTTTACAGTGGATAGGACTAATAACAGATTCCTTCCCAAGCTATTCCGATCCATCCCGACATTCACTATCTCCCAACTTTTCTATAACCCGTCGTAGGTTGTTCAATTCTATTTTATAATCATCTTGTTGTATTCCCAATGGGTCTATATTCTGTTATCCGTCACTTATTTTACACCAAGCGTAAGCTAATTGTATTCTAATATAGGCAAATAAAACCGGTTTGTTCTCGAGTGTGTACCATTATGTACAAAAGTACCTTTTTTCTTCTGTACTTTTATTTTTGACTCGTTCTTATTCTTATAGTTCTTTAAGAGTACATTTTTGTGATTTTCATTGTCATTTTTGAAGGTCTTGATACTTGCTTTAGCGTGTCTGCTAACCCTACAATTCTTCGTTCTTCAGTATCATCTTTAACAAGTTCTGATTCCTGCTGTTGCTTGTAATTCTCGCTGCTTTGATTATCTTCTAGCTATATATTTCTTTGTTCTTATGATTGAATATCTTCTAACGACGTGCTTCTCTGTTCTTCATTTTCGTTTTGATTCGTTCTGATCCTCGTTGTTACATGTCTTGTAACCACATATTTATTTCTTCACTTTCGTTTTTGAATCGTTGTGATTCTCGCTGCCACTTATCTTTCAGCCGCATATTTCTATGTTCTTCAATTTCATTTTTTACTTGTTCTAATTGTCGGTTTTGCTTGTATTTTAGCTGGATATCTCTTTGATCTTTATTTCTCTTGATCATTACCTCAGATATTTTGTCAGTGCATTCTGCCTTAGTTGCTTGGATTGGTATTATCACTTTTGATGGTCTAGGTTGTTCATTATCACCTATCGTACGTCTATATTTCTCAGGTTGTTCTCTTGACCTTGTCTCATTATTCTTTGCTTTATATGATCATTCTCTTTAGCATATGGAACATTTATCCTTATATTTTGGATTTTGCCATGTTATTTTTCATTTTCATCTCCTTAACGACTAATTCCAATTACAAATTAGAATTTGTCTTTTGTGGGAAAACTGAGTGATAATTTTGAGTATGTTTATGCATTAGAATACAGATATTTTTGTCAAATGTGTCTTAGCATGAAGTTATCAGCTTTTGACATTTACATCACATTCAGCAGTCAATATAAGTTATGTCAATTTTAGGAATGTATCCTTATATCTAGGGAGATTCTTACGCATAGAGTAAAAAGAATACAAACTAAGAGCTGATTAAGTCATCTGACCCAAATATGTCTCCAAAAATTAGAACGGAGGTGATGAATTTAAATCCTAAGCTTTCTTTGTTTATTTTGATTTTTGTTTTTTTACAAACGGAGTTTTATTTCCACCGAATTGATGAAAAATAATTGTGACTTTGCTGATGAAAAATCAGACGCTAGCTCTCTAGCATAGACTTTCCAAAATTAAAAGAATATGGACAAAATTTCCCGAATAGTGGACATCTCATTCCCTATTTAAAATAGAGTTTGGCATAACAGTACACCCTAAGTAGGATCCCAGAGCCTGCATAACCTCCAAACAATTCAAAATTCCATAATGATTGGTTCTGTTGTAAACTTTTGTAGAAATAATGTAATTTTCCTTTTAATATGATATTGTTATATTAACTAAATGATAAAAGGGCAATTAAATTAATAACATTCACAGATGGTCATATATTTGTAACACAGTTACGGATCTGCAGGGTTTTGGAAAAAACATTAGAGCATTTCTCACAAATATGAATAAAACAGTTTGGTGTGTCTTCCACTCCAAGTTCCACTCCAAGGAGAACTATAATGTTATTAAGACAGAGGTTGGATAAATGAAAATATGCACCTATCGGATTTTGTATCTTCTATTGCTAACGGTCTGGCTTTTAAAAATTAACTATCCGGTACGCTATTTTTTCTTTGAGGGCGCGGGATTAAGGAAGAAAAAACTAAAAGCAATTCAAATGGATTCCTTCCAAACTATTATTATAAACTCAAAACAAGGGGACGGAAACCGAATCAGAATACTAAAGTTTCAATAAAGATTAAAAGTATAATATAAGAATCATTAAAAAAATAGAAAATACAAATTAGAATCAAAATCAAACACTGCCTTTAAAATTTCATTTAAAAAATAGATAGAAACAAGTGATAAAAAAGAAGCAAAACACTTACAAATGAACCCCATAGCCAATATTTTTTTCAATTGTAAACTGGACTTGGATTTAAGTGCATTTCTTTCTAGGTGAAACTGAAAGTCACCACATCAGTCATAGCCTTATAGTGCTAAATTTGATTTATATATTTTTTTATTCAATTGTATCTACTTCATATTTTGTCCATTCGATAGTTTTTTTTATTGCCCCTTCTCCCTACCATTCAAAACTGTCATCAGCGAACATTAATAAACATAGAATTGAATCTGTTTTTTTCCTTTAAATTTTAATTATGAGTGCAGTAGATTGAAAGTAAAGATGTCCCAAGACTTTTTCACGCTATCACTTCGCGTTTAATAACCAAACTCTAGTTAGAAGAGGTACTCGACTTAAAAATTACGATGAAAATAACTTTTCCAGAGAGTGTTTTCTGAGCTCTAAAATAGTGAGCCGCCGATGAAAAATTTCTGCTTTTTACCCTTTTTATCTTTATTATCGAGACTAAAGGTGATTTATTGCTGGAAGTATATGCGCGTCTACTTGCCCCAGTAGTTTTTATTATTATTAAATTGTAGGCTGATTGCTAGGTTCCTACTGCGTTTTTAACCCCTGTGACCGATAGAATATCTCCAGGAGAGCTAAGATTAAAGATAAAAATGTTTTTCGCTGACGTTTAGGTGACAAAGAATAAGAGAGACTGGGAAAAAGAATATTTTTATTTAGCAAATGTTTAATCTCTACTCAGCTACGACGTCTTAGTATCCAAAAACGAAAAAAACAACAAACAATACATCACTAGAAAACATAAAAAAGGTAAATTGAATTTTGTCCTTCATTTGGGTTTTTGGGGCCTATTTGACTTGTATAGTGACAACTCCTCTTTAGTCTACCTTTTTTCAATATTTTCATTAAAAACATCCTTTTTGGTTTTCTTAATAGAACAAGAGATAAGAGCTCATATGGCACTTGTGACGAGGCAAGAAGAGCTAAGAGCCAAGAGATCATACGGTATGAGCTCTAGCAAAATTCTATGAATCAATAGATTGATTTAAAAGGAAAATAAGAGGCTTAATGCCGGTCAGGATTTAAAATAAGAGCTCTGAGTCAAGATGTCCTTCTAAATATCAAAAATCATTAAGATCCGATCACCCACCCGTATGTTATAAATACCTAATTTTTTCTAATTTTTCCTCTCCCTTTAGCCCCCCCGATGGTCGAATCTCGGAAAACGACTTTATCAAGTCAATTTGTGCACCTCCCTGACACGCCCACCAATTTTCATCGTCCAAGCACGTCCAGAAGCACCAAACTCGCCAAATCACTGAACCCCTCCCCCCAACTCCCCCAAAGGGAGCGAATCCGGTACGGTTCCGTCAATCACGTATCAATGAAATTTGCTTATTCTATCCACCAAGCTTCATCCCGATTCCTCCACTCCAAGTGTTTTCCAATATTTCCCCCTCCAACTCCCCCCAATGTCAAAACATCTGGTTGGGATTTGAAATAAGAGCTCTGAGACATGAATTCCTTCTAAATATCAAATTTCATTAAGATCCGATCACCTATTCGTAAAATAAAAATACCCCAATTTTCACGCTTTCCAAGAATTCTGGTTTCCCCCTCTAACTCCCCCCAATGTCACAGGATCTGGTCGGAATTTAAAATTAGAGCTTTAAAGCCCAAGACCCTTCTAAATATCAAATTTCAATAAGATCTGGTCACCTTTTCGTAAGAGAAAAATACCTCAATTTTCAAAATTACCCTCCCCCCAACTCCACCAAAGAGAGCAGATCCGGTCCGATTATGTCAGTCACGTGTCTTAGACAGGTTCTTATTCTTTACATCCAGTTTCATCATGATCTCACCGCTTTAAGTATTTTCTAAGATTTCCGGTTCCTCTCAACTGTCCCCCCCCCCAATTACGCTGGATCCGGTTGAGATTTAAAATGAGAGATCTGAGTCATGAGGTTCTTATAAATATGAAGTTTCATGAAGATGAAACTTCATTTTTCTTCATTTTTCTAATTTTTCAGAATTAACTCCCCCCCCCCCCAATAGAGCGGATCCGTTCCAATTATGTAAATCACGTATCTAAGACTTCTGCTTATTTTTCCCACCAAGTTTCATCCTGATCCCTCCAATCTAAGAGTTTTCAAGGATTTTAGGTTCCTCCACCCCAAACTCCCTCCAATGTCGCCAGATCTGGTCGGGACTTAAAATAAGAGCTTCGAGACACGATATCCTTCTAAATATCAAATTTCATTGAGATCCGATCACCCGTTCGTAAGTTAAAAATACCTCATTTTTTCTAATTTTTCAGAATTAACACCCCCCCCCCCAACTACCCCAAAGAGAGCGGACCCGTTCCGGTTATGTCAATCATGTATCTAGGACTTGTGCTTATTTTTCCCACCAAGTTTCATCCCGATCCCTCCACTCTAAGTGTTTTCCAAGTTTTAGGTTTCCCCCTCCCAACCCCCCCCCCACATGTCACCAGATCCGGTCGGGATTTAAAATAAGAGCTCTGAGACATGATATCCTTCTAAATATCAAATTTCTTTGAGATCCGATCACCCGTTCGTAAGTTAAAAATACCTCATTTTTTCTAATTTTTCAGAATTAGCCCCCCCCCCAACCACTCCAAAGAGAGTGGATCCGTTCCGGTTATGTCAATCATGTATATAGGACTTGTGCTTATTTTTCTCAACAAGTTTCATCCCGATCCCTCCACTCTAAGTGTTTTCCAAGTTTTAGGTTTCCCCCTCCCACCCCCCCCCCAATGTCACCAGATCTGTTCGGGATTTAAAATAAGAGCTCTGACACACGATATCCTTCTAAATACCAAATTTCATTGAGATCCGATCACCCGTTCGTAAGTTAAAAATACCTCATTTTTTCTAATTTTTCAGAATTAACCCCTCCCCCCAACTACCCCAAAGAGAGCGGATCCGTTCCGGTTATGTCAATCATGTATCTAGGACTTGTGCTTATTTTTCCCACCAAGTTTCATCCCGATCCCTCCACTCTAAGTATTTTCCAAGATTTAGGTTTCCCCCTCCCAACTCCCCCCCCCCCCCAATGTCACCAGATCCAGTTGGGATTTAAAATAAGAGCTCTGAGACACGATATCCTTCTAAATATCAAATTTCTTTGAGATCCGATCACCCGTTCGTAAGTTAAAAATACCTCATTTTTTCTAATTTTTCAGAATTAACCCCCCCCCCCCAACTACCCCAAAGAGAGCGGATCCGTTTTGGTTATGTCAATCATGTATCTAGGACTTGTGCTTATTTTTCCCACCAAGTTTCATCCCGATTCCTCAACTCTAAGTGTTTTCCAAGTTTTAGGTTTCCCCTCCCAACCCCCAACCCCCCCCCCCCCAATGTCACCAGATCCGGTCTGGATTTAAAATAACAGCTCTGAGACATAATATCCTTCCAAAGATCAAATTTTATTAAGAACTGATTAACCGTTCGTAAGTTAAAAATACTTTAATTTTTCCATTAATTCCGAATTAACGGGCCCCCGCTCCCCCCCCCCCCCAGATAGTCAAATCGGGAAAACGACTATTTCTAATTTAATCTGGTCTGGTCCCTGATACGCCTGCGAAATTTCATCGTCATAGCTTACCTGGAAGTGCCTACAGTAGCAAAACCGGGATCGACAGACCGACAGACCGACAGAATTTGCGATTGCTATATGTCACTTGGTTAATACCAAGTTCCATAAAAATCGAAAGAAACATAATTGCTCCCCATTTTGAAAAATATGTTTTGACTCCCCTCTTATATATTTATCTGGGAATTGGCACCAACACAGATTAGTAAAATAGGTACATGAACAAAAATATGATACATACTTCATCAAATGCTCGATACAACGTGTGCATTTACACACAATTTTATTTTGAAAAGTCAGGGGTGCAGAAATGAACTTGTCAAAAAACACATAAATTGTATGAAAATTTTCTGGAATAATGTAAGGGAATTCTAAGAATCTTAATACTTTGGGCGGAACAGAACATTGAGTATGCTTCCCTCCGTATATAATATAGGCAAAGATATTCTTGGAGAAGCAAGATGCGTTCGGGGTTGAAACTTTCAGTCAGTAAGTCATCTATTCACAAAGATATGCTTCAATGACCTATTTGATGTTTTCAAAAATTTCTGTTTTTGAAATATGCTAGGCACTGAAAAATTAAGTAAGGCGTTGTGTGTTATTGCAATCCATGTCACATTTATGAATGATTTCTATCACCACACTGGCTATGCTTGACAAAAGGAAAAACAAATCTAAGAAAAAAAATGAGGATAATTCCAGCCTGTGGAAAACGGAAAGATAAAAGTGCAGATATTACTTCGAGAGGGCCTCCTTTAATTTAGTGTGTCCTCATAGTTTACGCTCTTTATTTACATACCGGAATTTCTGCACATTTATCTTTTCTTTTTTCACTGGCAGGAATTATCCATGTTTATTCTTCTACACAAATTTTTCTCATTTTGGTGTGTCACAATTGCAAAGTGAGGACAGATTTGGGTTCGGAAGACCTGTGTAAGATTTACATAAGTTCACAGTAAATTTTCAATTTTAGTCTGATCTTAGTTTAGTCCCAAATAACAGTAGAAGAAATTAGTTTCGGTATGGTTATTCCACAAATAATTTTAGGGAGTGACATTTCTCTTCTTCCACGTAAGAACTAATTTTGTTTGTCTTTCGTCCAGTCAGTGTGATCTGAAGCTAATGTACGTTGAGCTAATGGATAGTATATGACCAAACTTCTTCCATTTACCTAGGATCATGGTTTTATTTATATGGTTCTTTTCTTTTTATATAATTCGCAAAAATTACAAAAAATGAGGTATTTTTAACTTACAAACGAGTGATCGAATCTCAATGAAATATGATACTTAGGAGGACCTTGTAACTCAGACCTCTTATTTTAAATTCTTACCAGGTCCAGTGTCATTGGAAGGAGTTGGGGGGAGCCTGAAATCTTGGAAAACACTTGTGGGGAAAATAAGCACATGTCCTAGTATGTTACTGACATAACTGGACCGGATCCGCTCTATTTGGGAGAGTCGGAGAGGGGTACCTAGTTCGGTAATTCGGAAAAATTAGAAAACAAGAGGAAAATGAGGGAAAATGAAAAAATTTACGAAAGTGTGATTGGATCTTAATGAAATTTAATGTTTAGAAGGACCTTGTGTCTCAAAGCTCTTATTTTAAATCCTGACCAGATCCGATAACACTGGGGGGAGTTGGGGGAGGAAACTGACAATCTTGGAAAACGCTTAGAGTGGAGAGATCGTGATGATACTTGTTTGGAAGAATAAGCACAAGTCTTAGATACAAGATTGACACAACAAGACTGGATTGGCTCTCTTTGGAGGGGTTGGAGGGGGTTTAATTTGGAAAAATTTGAAAAAATAATGTATTTTTAACTTACGAACGGGTGATCAGATCTTAATAAAATTTGATATTTAGGAGAGAGTTGGAGTCGGAAACCAGAAATCTTGGAAAACGTTTAGAGTGTAGAAATCAGGATGAAACTTGGTGGGAAGATAAGCACATGACCTAGATGCGTTATTGACATAACAGGAGCGGATCCGCTCTCTTTGGGGTAGTTGGGGAGGATTTACTAGTTTGGGTACTTCCAGATAGGCTAGCACGATGAAAGATGGCAGGTGTATCAGGGATCACACTAGATTAAATTAGAAATATTCTCTTTCTCGATTCGACCATCTGGGGGGAGGGGAGTGAACAAGATGGTTGAGAAGAATTTTATTTGTCGATAAAACAAATGACTGTTCTTCTTGAGTATGGCTTGTGGTTTTGGGGCATGATTCTCGCTTAGGGTACGAGAGGTATCAGGTTCGGATCTCGGCCCACCATAATTTTTACATGAAGAAAATCCGAAACTAGATACATGATCAACATAGTGATCGCTGAAAATTGGCAGGCGTGTCAGAAACCCGATCAGATTAAATTAGAAATAGTCATTTCCCTGATTTGACCATCTGGGGGAAGTGGAAGGATGGTTAATTCGGAAAAATTAGAAAAAACTAGGTATTTTTAACTTACGAACGGGTTATCAGATCTTATTGAAATTTTACATTTAGAAGGACCTCGTGTCTCATGGCTCTTGCTTTAAATCCCAAACGGATCCGGTGACATTGGAAGGAGTTGGAGGGGGAAACCGGAAATCTTGGAAAATGCTTAGAGTGGAGAGATCGTAATGAAACTTAGTGGGAAGAAGCTCTTGGCTGTTGGCTCTTCTGACCTCGTCACAAGTGCCATATTAGCTCTTGGCTTTTGTTTCTTTCTCTTGTATTAATTAAAAGAAATAATTCCACAAAAGAAGTTATTTCTAGAAAATTAAAGAGTATTAAACCAAAACCGAGCCGAAATAAAATCAAATAATAACTCAAGAGTAAAACGGGCATAAACCACAGTCAATAAGTGAACGAAACACAAAACGGACGGAAATCACAAAAAAATCATCAAGATAAGCTTGAAAACCACAGAACTTACCAGTAGGAGGAAAAGGGGTAAGGCCGTTTATCCTTTTCATAGACCAAAATTTCACTTGTAATTTACTGAGATCAATTTTCGTTTCGAGATGTGTGTTTTTATTGGTCATTGCATCAGCTAAAAAAAAGAAAATGTACCGTTATCCCCAAAATCATTAAAAGAATTTAGAAAGTCTAGATTGCCTGTTTAAAACATATTGATATTCATTCATGAAAGTCCTAGCAATTCTAGATTTATTATCTTTTCAAAAGAGGAAATGTTCAAAATACAATTTGTTTTTAGTAAAGCATTTGTTTTTGGGTTGCTGTAACTCTTTACATTTTGTGAAGAACTTCTTTTGTAAAACGACTTTTTCCTAAGTTAATTTCTGTTCGTTTTTGATTGATATAGTATTTTTATTAGTTAAAAAAGGAAATATTTGTAAAGCTTTTTAACGGGCTTTTCTCCAAAGAAGTTTCCTGGGAAAAAAAAAAACATACATTGAAGCCACTTTGCTTTTTAATTAGCTTTTTAATTTTATTTTTTTTTATTTTTAGACGCATTGAGATAATTGAGAGGCCGATGATTAAATTAAAGCAATTTTTTTTTTTTAATTGCTTTTTAATCATCGGCAGAGCTGCCGTTCTGCCGATGACAATGAAAACGGATTTGTGGCGTTCTTTGTAAAAATTTAAAAAAAAGATTCTTTAAATGAAAGTAAGGAGCGATATTAAAATTTGAAACGAACAGAAGTTATTCCATATATGAAAGAGGCTGTCCCCTCCACAACGCCCAACTCTTTACGCTAAAGTTTGACATATTCTCACAACTCTACTTTTTAAAACGATAAAAAACTTTGGCGTAAAGAGCGGGGCGTTTTAAAGAAAACTTTTTTTATTTTATTTCTGAATATTTTTGAATTAATGCAGGTTTTGAAGATTTCTCTCCGTACATGAATAATTAAAACAAAATTTACATATTGATTTTGCTCAAGAATAAATCCAGAATCACAAAGGCTTTAATTAAAACAATGACCTCTTTCAAAAATTAAAAAAAAAGAACTTTAGTGTAAGAGTGAGCTATCGAGGAGAGGCAACTCCTCTCATATACGTAATATTTTCTGTTTATTTTAAGTTTTAATGTTGCTCCTTGATTTCAGTTGAAAGAAACTTGTTTTTTTATTTAATTTCTGATTGTTTTTTAGTAATGCTTGAAAATTTGGCACCCCATTAATGAAAAATTCCCTTCATCCATGACAAATGCCTCCATGGAAAGATCTTCACATGTAGCATTCTGTCCCCGGACCCCCCACCAGAAAGAAAACCTAAAATGTCTGGATACTTCCCAATAAACAATATTATATGTAAAACATGGGCAAAGTTCATAACTTGCGGCCCTTCTCCGGGGGAATGTGAAGGCTTAGGTCATCCTCAAAGACATAGTTATTTGATTTTTCGATTATGCTGAACAAAACGACTATCTCAAAATTTGATCAGATGACTTTGAAAAAAAAAATGAGTGTGAAAAGGGTTGTAGTTACCCTCCAATTTTTCGGTCACTTAAAAGGGAATTATAACTTTTAATTTCCGTTTGGATGAACAATCTTGTAATATTCTAGGACTGTTGGGTTGATACGGTCACTCCTGGGAAGAAAAAAAAATTAACACGCATCCGTGATCTTTCTTATAGCAAAAATACAAAATTCCATAATTTCGCAGGTAGGGGCTTGAAACCTCTAGAGTATGGTTCTTTGATACACTGAATCTGATGGTGTTATTTCCATTAAGATTTTTAGGGGATGTTTTTCCCTTTTTTCAACAATAGGCACATATTCTCAGGCTCGTAACTTTTGATGGATAAGACTAAACTTGATGCAACTAAAATATTTGGAATCAACATAAAAATTCGATTCTTTCGATGCATCTATTAGCATCAAAGTTTCATTTTTAGAGTTTCGGTTACTATTGAGACGAGTCAATCCTTATTTACCGATTCTTACCACGAACTGTTTGATATTTACACGTACCTGTTATTACATTTCTATCGGCTGACAATTTCTCTCATGTTGGCTCTCTTGCCTTTTGTCTATAAATTTTCGTACAACACCCACTGTGCATTTACATATAAAATCTGCATTAGCATATCGCTTTTGTTCGAATCCTAGGACCCATTCAGGAGTCTGTGACGCCAATCCACCTTTCACAGCCTATTCTCTCTTGTCAGTAGAAAATTAGCATAGGAAAGTCTTAGTAGAACAATTGAGTTTTTTTTTCAAATATCTCTTTCGTAACATACAAATTAGTATTTAGATAGCTTAGAGCTACATGCGTTCCATTTCCCATCTGCATTATAGAGATAAATTTGCATATTGAGTCCTAATTTGATTGTTGATTTACTTCAAGTGCTACTGAAGGCGTATGCTGTGAGGTTCCAGGAATTTGTTCGAGAATCTGGTACTCCCGATGAACAATGTTTAATACCAAAAAAAACTCACTATTCAGTCTTTGTTTCAAAGCCTTAGTTTAGGAAAAAAAAGGAATTTTATTTGTAGAAGAGAATTTGCTTCAGAAGAAAATAGGAGAACACAAAACTGAAGAAGACTACCTGGCAAAAGGACACAATCATTGCATGTAACAAGACAAAAAATAGCACTGAAAAGAGAAAAGAATAAATGACCTGACAAAAAGGATGGTGGAAGAAAATTGTGCTGAACATTAGCAAGCTTCATTTTTCAACTTCAGAAAAAGATCAAATGCAAAGAAAATCAAAACCATCGCGCCATTAACAAAACACAGAATTAGTATGTGCACATGGTATATTTTTAAAAGTAACCACATTGATAAGGATATACAATGAAAAATTATTTTCAATCTGGGACTTCGTATTTTGGAACCATCTTTAAAAGACTGGTCAGCATTGTTCTTAAATGAAACATTTTTCTTGGTACTCACCATTTAGAAATTTCAGGGTGTCTACTATTACTCCGTCTTTTTTTTTTCAAATGAAAGCATATGACGAAATATTCTTCGTAAAACATCAGGCTTCTGCCTTATATAAAATGAATTATAGAAATTGACAGATTGGTATCACCTGCTTTGGATCAACTTTGGAAAAAATTGTCTTATTTACTAGTCTGACCGTAAATTATGCAGAACTGATTTTTATGACAAATTGAAACTTGTTGTAAAAAAAAAAGCATCTCTAAGTCTTTACAAATAATCTTGGAAAAACAGTACGACCTCTAGACTTTACTGATGAAATGTCGTTTATAATGGAGGGGTTCGATATTTGATTTTTTTAATAAAAAAGATTAAAAAATGGAAAGTTGCTCAGAATAATAACCTACTTGAAAATAAGTTTATTGTTGCTAGCTTACAATATACAAAAAAAAAAAAGAAGCGGAGTAAAGAAAAAAAATATAATGAAAAATTAACATCTAAACAAAGAAAATAGATCATATAAAATTATCCAAATAGAACTGGTAAATAATGTTAAATGACAGAAAATGAAAGAAACGGTTTAAACTTCTCTTAAACGCATCGCACTTTATCGAATCTACTACATCAAAAGGGTCAGGAATACAATATCTTTGCCAATTAAAATTGTTCCTGTAATACAGCGTGAATCTTAATAAAGTCTTCAGATCAAACAGTTCGTGGTAACGAACTGTAGTAAGGAGCGATCCGGCTCAATAGTAACCAAAACTCTAAAAAATTGAATTTTTATATCAATAGCTACATCAAAAGAATTGCATTTTAATGCTGATTTTAAATATATAAGTTTCATCAAGTTTAGTCTTACCCATCAAAAGTTACGAGCCTGAGAAAATTTGCCTTATTTAGGAAAATAGGGGGAAACGCCCCCTAAAATTCGTAGGATCTTAACGAAAATGACACCGTCAGATTCAGCGTCTCAGAGAACCCTACTGTAGAAGTTTCAAGCTCCTATCTACAAAAATGTGGAATTTTGTATTTTTTGCCAGAAGACAAATCACGGGTGCGTGTTTATTTGTTGTTGTTTTTTTTTCCCCAGGGGTCATCGTATCGACCAAGTGGTCCTAGAATGTCGCAAGAGGGCTCATTCTAACGGAAATGAAAAGTTCTAGTGCCCTTTTTAAGTGACCAAAAAAATTGGAGGGCATCTAGGCCCCCTCCCACGCTCATTTTTTTCCTAAAGTCAACGGATCAAAATTTTGAGATAGTCATTTTGTTCAGCATATTCAAAAACTATAAAAACTATGTCTTTGGGATGACTTACTCCCCCACAGTCCCTGGGGGAGGGACTACAAGTTACAAAATTTGACCAGTGCTTACATATAGTAATGGTTATTGGGAAGTGTATAGGCGTTTTCAGTAGGATTTTTTGGTTGGGGGGAGGGCTTGAGAATAGGGGGATAGGCTGGGGGAGCTTTCCAAGGAGGAATTTGTCATGGTAGATGAAAATTTCCATGAAGGGAGCGCAGGATTTACTAGCATTAATAAAAAAAACAATGAAAAAAGAAATATGAAAAAGTTTTTTCAGCTGGAAGTAAAGAGCAGCATTAAAACTTAAAACGAACGGAAATTATTACCCAAATGAGGAGCTCACCTCCTCCTAATACGCCGATCTTTACGCTAAAGTATTTTTAGTAATTTCAACTATTTATTTTAGGGCTTTGGTGATTCAGGGGTCATTCTTAATGAATTGGGACAAATCTAAGCTTTAGTGTAAAGAGCGAGGTACTGACGAGGGGGCGAACCCCCTCATATATGTAATAAAAACATGAGAATAAAAAACTTCTTTACGTAAGCTAATTTATAAGTTACGTATATCTTTTACTAAAAAAAAAGATTCGTAAAAAATTAAAAGTTCTAGTTGCCTTTATCTTAATTAACCAAAAAATCGGAGGGCAACTAGGCTTCCTCCCCCGCTCTTTTTTCTCAAAATCATTCAATCAAAATTATGAGTCATTTAACAAAAAAAAAAAAAAATATGCAAATTTCGTTTTAATTATTCCTCTGCGGAGAGCCAAAATCAAAACATGCATTGATGGAAAAACGTTCGGAAATTAAATAAAAAAAACAAGTTTTTTTTAACTGAAAGTAAGGAGCAAAATTAAAACTTAAAACGAACAGAAATTACTTCGTATATGAAAGGGGCTGCTTCCTCACCAACATCCCGCTCTTTACGCTAAAGTTTTTACTGTTTTAAAAAGAAGAGTTGAGAGAAAGAGTCAAACTTTAGCGTCAAGAGCGGGGTGTTGGTGAGGAAGCAGCCCCTTTCATATACGAAGTAATTTCTGTTCGTTTTAAGTTTTAATTTTGCTCCTTACTTTCAGTTAAAAAAACTTGTTTTTTTTTTATTTAATAACGATAAGACCCCGATCAACCATTAACTGCTCAGTTTAAGACAGCGAGTCCCAAAGTGGTGATATATAAAACACGTGAGGCATAAATAGGATACTATGTAATTTAGCAAGTACACGCTGACTATAACTATACTTCAGTGCAGGGATTTTGGCATAGCTGAAGTGGAAACCTGATATGGCATGTTCAACGGTAAGAACACGTGTACTATGCTTGTCTGGACCATAAACTAGGCCGAGGTGTTTCGGTGAAGAAGACTCTATCATAGATTTACCTGCTATAACGAAGATATAATTTTACCTTGTGCATAATAAGCAAGAAATTCAGTCTTAGCATTACTGACATTAAGTTCCAGGAGCTTATAGCCGGAAATCAAAGAATGAAGGTTCGTCTGTAAAGTAGAAAGAACTGATAAGTAGGGCATCATCTGCGTAGCAAATCAAACTAAAATCACAAAGGGTTTCTGTAAGTTCCACCATTAATTGTTAAAGTGGTCGTAAGAATGTTAAACACAGTAGCACTTAAAATAGAACCTTGCTTAAGTCCTCCAGTAAGACGAATAGACCCAGTTAAAAACAATTTTTTTCAAGTCCAACCCAAACATAAATATGGCTATACCAATATGAAAGCAACGCAACAATATGGGTCGTAACTCCAAAATCAAGCAAAGTCAAAAATACTTTTGATTGGACTACAGAATCGAATGCTGATTGTATATCCACACTACGCAAATGTACGGGATTTTCCAAATGCCTTATTAGATTGGAACTTCCTTATTAGATGGGTGCCGCTTTTAATAGTCGAAAGTGATAAGAGTGGAACTAACCCAACTTTTAACTCCACATTTCCCCAAACATATCAATAAAAATTTTGAGATAGCCATTGTTCAACGTAGTTAAAAGGCCCAGAAATTATGTTTTTGAGAATGATTTGAAATTATGCCTTTGAGGGGGTGTATTGTAGACACGCCCTCTGACACCCTTGATGTATATGGATCAAATATTCTCCCCTATCTAGTGAAAAGGTCATAAGCTCATAACTTAGGTCCATCTGGTTTCAGCTACCATTGCGTATTAGGGGAGCAGAAAACGTACCTCAGTTTAAAAAGAATTAAAAAGACTAGTTTTTGAGGGAATTTATTGAATTTTATTATGACTAGTAGGTTGGGTAGGGGAGGGAGAGGAGCCGGAGAGGTAAGGGTGGGGTAAGAAGGTAAGGGTTGACAGAGAATAAGGTGGGGGAGGGGAGGGGAGTTGA
The DNA here is from genome assembly GCF_032884065.1 of Artemia franciscana. Lineage (NCBI taxonomy): Eukaryota > Metazoa > Arthropoda > Branchiopoda > Anostraca > Artemiidae > Artemia > Artemia franciscana. The sequence goes on along the minus strand of NC_088875.1, from coordinate 19,906,406 downwards.
GTATTGAGGAGTAACGGAGAGTGGATTTGTTATTATTGTTTTCTTTTATATTTGTATTTATCTATTATTTTTTTAAAATTTAATTATTTATTTATGTGTCTATTTTTTCTTATAAGTTGTAGTTTATTTATTTTTGGTTTATTTATAATAGTTTTTATCAAATAGTTGAGGGTTTTAGTAAATAGTAGAGTTAATAGGTAAATAATCACGTGGACTTTCGTGTTGCCGCAAACCCTCATTGGTTTTATGCAGCGCGAAAGTGTCGTTTAATCTATTTGTTTGTGAATGTGGATTAATAAACTTATGTACTTATGACAGCCCCACACACCCCTCAGGGCAAGGGTGGTAAGCTATGCCCTGGGGCATGTAAAGTTGGTGTAGTAAGGGTGGTCGTAAAAACTTTGGACCTGGCTCATTGGATTGGTAGTCAGTCAGAAGTTATAGTACCCTATATAAGATTAAAAGTGATCGGAGGTTGGACACTCATCCCCTCACACCTCGTATTTTCCTGAAATGAATCTGATAGAAATTTTGAGATGGCTATTCGTTGTCGTAGAAACTTCCTACCCACTGTCGATAATTATTTATAATTATGCATTTCAGTACCAACATTTATGCATAAATTCCTGTAGACTGTAGCATAGTTTATTCAAAAAAGAGCTAGACTCTGTTCTCATATATAATAAAGATCTACTCTGATCAAATAAAAAAAAATATTATTTTTTTGGCTTTAATTTAGACAAACGCTGTTTTAATAATTTTTTCACCTTTCAATCCTTAGACAAAAAGTTGGCCCCATGAAAGGCTTTTAAATCTTATTTTTGCTGTTGTGCAAGTAAGTCCAAAAATATTAGATAGATCCTTGTGCTTTGGGCCCAAAAACTTAAACTTTTGCAAAAAAGGAATAATCGAAATAAAATATGGATGTGTTTCGAGCTCGTATTTCCTTTATATATCAATGAGCCAAGATCAGTTTCCAAAATTAATGAGTTCTGTTTCCGCGGTGAACTGTCATAAACTTTAAGCTAATATTTTTTTTAGTATCCAAAAGAACTTTTTTCTTAGCAAAGGACGAATGTTACCTATGATATATTACATATTGCTGATTATATGCTGCGTAACTTATAAGAGGAGATAAAACATCCAATAAAAGTAAACATAAGACTCCTCGTAGTATAGAATACGACTAATGTAATAACCTCGGCTAATGAAAGAATGTATTCGAGACTTAGACAAGGAGTATCCTTGACAATGATTGTTTATATTTTATCTCATAAGCGAACACTTTCATAAATGAAACAATGCAGGGCAAGTCAAATGCTTTTTGGGGAAATTAGTATGCCTTCTTTTGTTACATGGGTCTGGTTATTTGAACAGCCTGTTAGAAAAGATTCACGTTCCGACACAAGAAAAGTAAAGGAATATTGCGACTATGAAGAGCTATAATTCATAAATGGAAAAAAGTGGTTATGTTTATAGTTCGTATCATTTTCTGAGCAGCATCAGTTCCTGTTTACCACCATATCTAGGGGAGAGTGCAAAGGTTGGCAGTGTGCCACAGGTAGCTCATTGCCACCATCCTTCTGGAATCTCGAATACCAATGAATCTGCTTAAATTGAAATCTGTGACAGCTGATTTAGTAACCGGATGCTCCCCTTACCCCTCTCCTAACAAAAAAAAATCAATATCTACTTCACTAACCATCAGTGACGATGCGCAACAAAGCAGCTTAACTAGAGAACTAGCATGAAAGAGTCGTTGAACTTTCTACTTAGTTTATTTTTTTCTGCAATTTTTTCCTTTCAGCTTTGTATCTTATTTTTATTTTGATTTTATGTTATGTTCTTTGCTCTTGGCTTCAAAGAATAAGGCATAATATCCCGCCCCGTTGGACTTTGCACAGTTAATTCACTTCATATTGATATTGAACTGAATTTTATAAGAATATTAGCTGTAACAGGAATTTATTTTCAGGAGGTAGGGTACTGGGAAGAATCATATATCAATTAATTTAATGGAAAAAACTATTTTATATTTTGCTTACAAACGAGTTTTAAAGATTTTTTTCTTGATGACCTATTTTTCTCTCCATTCTTTCAGCCTGATACAAGTAATGAAGATATCGAAATAACACCTGAAAATGAGTATTGCAAAAGTCATCATATGACCATTTTCGTTGGATGTATTTATGGTTACAAAGGACTTTTAATGGTAAGCATTATGGGGCATTCGTATGTTAGCTAAGAAATTAAAATGCTACCCCGACGATTTTTCTCCTTTTTTCTACTTGGTAGAGCAACAAACTGCAAGCGGCTGTTACAGGAACCCTTTCAACCCACTATAAAGTTATTTTTAAGAAATTACTCAATATTAGAGATATGCTACTAGTCTTCTCATATTAGTTTTAGTATTTTATGGAACTTTAAAGATTTTGTGGATATAAAATTCCTAGAAAAATAAAAAATCCTACTTTCTACCTTTGTGAACTATGAATTTGACGAGGGAAAGCCTCTTTAACTATATTAAATAAAAAAACAAGTTTTTTTTAACTGAAAGTAAGGAGCGACATTAAAACTTAAAATGAACAGAAATTACTTCGTATATGAAAGAGGCTGCTTCCTCATCAACGCCCCGCTCTTTACGCGAAAGTTTGACTCTGTCTCTCATTTCTTCTTTTTAAAACAGTAAAAAACTTTAGCGTAAAGAGCGGGGCGTTGATGAGGAAGCAGCCTCTTTCATATACGAAGTAATTTCTGTTCGTTTTAAGTTTTAATGTCGCTCCTTACTTTCAGTTAAAAAAACTTGTTTTTTTATTTAATTTCTGAACGTTTTTGAATCAATGCATGTTTTGATTTTGGCTCTCCGCAGAGGAATAATTAAAACGAAATTTGCATTTTTTTTTTTTTTTTTTTTTTTTTGGCTAAATGGCTTTCTCATAATTTTGATCGAATGATTTTGAGAAAAAAAGAGCGGGGGGGGGGGAAGTCTAGTTGCCCTCCGATTTTTTGGTTAATTAAAAAGGCAACTCGAACTTTTAATTTTTTACGAATATTTTTATTAGTAAAAGATTTACGTAATTTATAAATTAGCTTACGTAAAGAACTTTTGTATTCTCACATTTTTATTACATATATGAGGGGGTTCGCCCCCTTGTCAGATCCTCGCTCTTTACACTAAAGCTTAAATTTTGTCCCAATTCATTAAGAATGACCCCAGAATCACAAAAGCCGTAGAATAAATAGTTGAAATTACTAAAAATACTTTCAAACAGTTCGTGGTAACGAACTGTAGTAAGGAGCGATCCGGCTCAATAGTAACAAAAACTCTAAAAAACTTAATTTTGATATCAATAGCTACATCAAAAGAATCGCATGTTAATGCTGATTTTAAATATATAAGTTTCATCAAGTTTAGTCTTACCCATCAAAAGTTACGAGCCTGAGAAAATTTGCCTTATTTAGTAAAATAGGGGGAAACATCCCCTAAAATTCGTAGGATCTTAACGAAAATGACACCATCAGATGCAGCGTCTCAGAGAACCCTACTGTAGAGGTTTCAAGCTCCTTATCTACAAAAATGTGGAATTTTGTATTTTTTGCCAGAAGACAAATCACGGGTGCGTGTTTATTTGTTTGTTTGTTTTTTGTTTTTTTTTTTTCCCAGGGGTCATCGTATCGACCAAGTGGTCCTAGAATGTCGCAAGAGGGCTCATTCTAACGGAAATGAAAAGTTCTAGTGCCCTTTTTAAGTGACCAAAAAAATTGGAGGGCATCTAGGCCCCCTCCCACGCTCATTTTTTCCTAAAGTCAACAGATCAAAATTTTGAGATGGTCATTTTGTTCAGCATAGTCAAAATCATAAGAACTATGTCTTTGGGATGACTTACTCCCCCACAGTCCCTGGGGGAGGGGCTAAAAGTTACAAAATTTGACCAGTGCTTACATATAGTAATGGTTATTGGGAAGTGTGTAGGCGTTTTCAGTAGGATTTTTTGGTTGGGGGAGGGGTTGAGAATAGGGGGATAGGCTGGGGGAGCTTTCCAAGGAGGAATTTGTCATGGTAGAAGAAAATTTCCATGAAGGGAGCGCAGGATTTACTAGCATTATTAAAAAAAAACAATGAAAAAAGAAATATGAAAAAGTTTTTTCAGCTGGAAGTAAAGAGCAGCATTAAAACTTAAAACCAACGGAAATTATTACCCAAATGAGGAGCTCACCTCCTCCTAATACGCCGATCTTTACGCTAAAGTATTTTTAGTAATTTCAACTATTTATTTTACGGCTTTGGTGATTCAGGGGTCATTCTTAATGAATTGGGACAAAATCTAAGCTTTAGTGTAAAGAGCGAGGTACTGACGAGGGGGCAAACCCCCTCATATATGTAATAAAAACATGAGAATAAAAAACTTCTTTACGTAAGCTAATTTATAAGTTACGTATATCTTTTACTAAAAAAAAAGATTCGTAAAAAATTAAAAGTTCTAGTTGCCTTTATCTTAATTAACCAAAAAATCGGAGGGCAACTAGGCTTCCTCCCCCGCTCTTTTTTCTCAAAATCATTCAATCAAAATTATGAGAAAGTCATTTAGCAAAAAAAAAAATAATAAATATGCAAATTTCGTTTTAATTATTCCTCTGCGGAGAGCCAAAATCAAAACATGCATTGATGGAAAAACGTTCAGAAATTAAATAAAAAAAACTATTTTTTTAACTGAAAGTAAGGAGCAAAATTAAAACTTAAAACGAACAGAAATTACTTCGTATATGAAAGGGGCTGCTTCCTCACAACATCCCGCTCTTTACGCTAAAGTTTTTTACTGTTTTAAAAAGAAGAGTTGAGAGAAAGAGTCAAACTTTAGCGTCAAGAGCGGGATGTTGGTGAGGAAGCAGCCCCTTTCATATACGAAGTAATTTCTGTTCGTTTTAAGTTTTAATTTTGTTCCTTACTTTCAGTTAAAAAAAAAACTTGTTTTTTTTATTTAATAGTGTAAAGAGCGAGGTATTAGGAGGAGGTGAGCCCCTCAAATGGGTAATAATTTATGTTTGTTTTAAGTTTTAATGCTGTTCCTTACTTCCAGCTGAAAGAACTTTTTCATATTTATTTTTTTCATTGTTTTTTTTTTAATAATGCCAGTAAATCCTGCGCTCCCTTCATGGAGATTTTCTTCCCCCATGACAAATTATCGATGGAAAGTTCCCCCAGAATATCCCCCTCTTCTCAACCCCTCCCCCAACCAAAACAATCCTCCTGAAAACGCCTGCACACTTCCCAATAACCATTACTATATGTAAGCATTGGTCAAAGTTTGTAACTTGTTGCCCCTCCCATGGTGACTGTGGGGGAGTAAGTCGTCCCCAAAGACATAGTTATAAGGTTTTTCGACTACGCTGAATAAAATGGCTATCTCAGAATTTTGATCCTTTGACTTTGGTAAAATAATTAGCTTGGGAGGGGGCCTAAATGCCCTCCAATTTTTTTTGTCACTTAAAAAGGGCACTAGAACTTTTCATATCCGTTAGAATGAGTCCTCTTGCAACATTCTAGGACGACTGGGTCGATACGATCACCCCTGGGAAAAAGAAAAAAAACCAAATAAACACGCATCCGTGATCTGCCTTCTGGCAAAATATACAAAATTCCTCATTTTTTAGATAGGAGCTTGAAACTTCTACAATAGGGTTCTCTGATACGCTGAATTTGATGGTGTGATTTTCGTTAAGATTCTATGACTTCTAGGAGGCGTTTCCCCCTATTTTCTAAAATAACGCAAATTTTCTCAGGCTCGTAACCTTTGATGGGTAAGACTAAACTTGATGAAACTTATATATTTAAAATCAGCATTAAAAAGCAATTCTTTTGATGTAGGCATTGGTATCAAAATTTCATTTTTTAGAGTTTTGGTTACTATTGAGCCGGGTCGCTCCTTACTACAGCTCGTTACTACGAACTGTTTGATATCACGAAATTATGGTAACTTTGTAAACTTGTTACATTCTAAGAAGTCTAAGGTTGTTACTACCGGAAAAAGTTTAAATTATTGAACAAATTTGTTTCTTGTTCTATTTCATGTAGGATTAGCATAAAGAAAATATAAATTATTTTCATGATTTTTATTGTTGATTTAAAATTACATTTAAGCTTCCACATGTTTTATTTTAAAAGCCTATATGGCTTATCTCTAAGGAAACAAAGTCTAGGAAATATCTACCGTAAGCTATGGCTTAAGGAACTATTTCCATTTTGCCGTAAATGGTGTAAATAGCCTTAGTACGTTGAATTGCAAAATAGGTTATAATGAAAATAAGAGGAAGGTTTAACTCCTTTTTTGTATTAAATAAAAAAACGTTTTTTTTTCAACTGATAGTAAGGAGCAACATTCAAACTTAAAACAAACAAAAATTATTAAGTATGTGAGGGTGGTCACCCTCTCCTCGATACCTCCCTCTTTACGTTTGAATATTGTTACAGTTCTTTAAGAATGATTGCTGAATCGCAAAGTCCATTTAATTGGAATAATAAGCTCTTGTAGAAATTCCACAAAAATTAACGTAAAGAGCAAGGTATTGAGGAGAGGGTGGCCACCTATATATAGGTAATTATTTCGGTCCATTTTAAGTTTTAATGCTGCTCCTTACTTTCAGTTAAAATGAACTGTTCTTTTTCTTATTTAATTTATGATCGTTCGTAAACAATGCTGGGAAACTTGGCTACCCCTCCATGAAAAATTCCTTTCCCCCATGCAAAATTTTTTCATGGAAAGATCCTCCCACGTAGCCCCCCACCCCTCCACCAGAAAAATCCCATTGAAAAACTCTGTATACTTTCCAATAACCAGAACTATATGTAAACAATGGGAAAAATCCATAGGTTGCAGCCCCTCCCCTGGTGACTGTATAGGTCAAGTAATCCTCAAAGACATGGGTAATACATTTTTCAACAATGCTGAAAAAATGGCTATCGAAAAAAAATTTCAGACAGCTTTGGGAAAAATGAGCCTGGGAGGGGGGCTAGCTCCCCTTCAATATTTTGAATACCTAAAGAGTGCACTAGAAATTTTTATTTCCTGTCAAATGCCTCCTCTCCTGTTCTTCTATGATCATTGGTTCGATATGATCGCCCCTGGGAAAAAGAAAAAAAAACAACAAATAAACACGCATCCGTTATCTTTCTTCCGGCGAAAAAAAGAAGCGAAATTCCACGTTTTTGAACATAGGAGCTTGAATACTCTACAGTAGGAATACTCTACAGGATTCTGTTATATCCTGAATCCGATGGTGTCATTTTCATTAGGATCACTTGAGTTTTTGGCGGCGTTCACTCTTTTTTCAGAAATTAGAAAAATTTTCTCAGGTTCGTAACTTTTGATGGATATTGTTAAATTTGACGAATTTTACATATTTTAAGTAAGTATCAAAATTCGATGCTTTTTATGTATCTATTTTTCTCAATACTCTGTTTCTCAGTGTTTCGGTGACTATTGAGCCACATCGCTCCTTACTTACAGCTGATTACCACGAACTGTTTGATCACTAGAGGAATGTTACTGTGAGTTGAGCAAGAATGATCGAGCTAAAATATAGCGTTGGAGGTTGGGAATATGTAGCCATTGCCATCAAAACATAAAAGTTTGTCAAGCAATTTTTAATTTTTTAGATGAAAGGTATTAATTGTGAGTGTATTTGAATAAATAATGAAATAAATAATTTGAAATTGTGAAGAGCAGAGACAGGGTAATACATTTTTCAACAATGCTGAAAAAATGGCTATCTAAAAAAAAATTTCAGACAGCTTTGGGGAAACATGAGCCTGGAAGGCGGGCTTGCTCCCCTTCAATATTTTTGAATACCTAAAGAGTGCACTAGAAATTTTTATTTCCTGTCAAATGCCTCCTCTCCTTTCCTTCTATGATCATTGGTTCGATATGATCGCCCCTGGGAAAAAGAAAAAAAAAAACAAATAAACACACATCTGTTATCTTTCTTCCGGCGAAAAAAAGAAGCGAAATTCCACGTTTTTGAACATAGGAGCTTAAATACTCTACAGTAGGAATACTCTACAGGATTCAGTTATATCCTGAATCCGATGGCGTCACTTTCGTTAGGATCACTTGAATTTTTGGTGGCGTTCACCCTTTTTTTCAGAAATTAGAAAAAAAATTTCAGGTTCGTAACTTTTGATGGGTAATGTTAAATTTGACGAATTTTACATATTTTAAGTAAGTATCAAAATTCGATGCTTTTTATGTATCTATTTTTCTCGATACTCTGTTTCTCAATGTTTCGCTGACTATTGAGCCACATCGCTCCTTACTTACAGTTGATTACCACGAACTGTTTGATCACTAGAGGAATGTTACTGTGAGTTGAGCAAGAATGATCGAGATAATATATAGCGTTGGAGGTTGGGAATATGTAGCCATCAAAAGATAAAAGTTTGTCAAGCAATTTTTTAATTTTTTAGATGAAGGGTATTAATTGTAAGTGTATTTGAATAAATAATGAAATAAATAATTTGAAATTGTGAAGAGCAGAGACAGCATAATTCAAGAAGTGTCTTTCAAAGACTAGAGTTTGGATTAAAAAAAACGGAAATAAAAAACAATAGCCTATTGTTTTGACAGAGCGACACTGTTCTTCTCGAAGGGTCTGAAAAGTTTTTCCTTATTGCCAAAAAAATACTAAATTAAAAAAAAAAATCACATTCAAGTCAATTTCACAGAATTATACGTGTTTCTTGTATATTCAATTATGCAAAGAAAATCAGCAGTAATTTTGGACCCTAAAATGCCCAAATCCTAAAAAGACACATTAGACCGAACTTTAGGCATGTCTTTTCAAAACTTATTAGTTTTTATCGGTTATATGGTTTTTTCATTCATTCATTGATAATATATAGGTCTCAATTCATTCATTGACAATAATATGCACATTTTAATTTTGAAATATTTGATCACTTCATTTCTATTCTTCTTTGGTTTTAATGCAGGTCTTAAAATTTTCTTTGAATTTTTTTTTTTGGGGAGGGGAATGCTTTGCAGAATTAATTTCTGTGCATTTCATTGGCTTAATTTTTGTATTGCTTAATAAAGGAATTTATCAAAAGTTTGTTTCGTTTTTTTCTTTGAAAATCAAGATTTTGATAGCTACTTAAATTCGGGCAAAACTACAATTTTTAAACAATGTTTTTGTATAGTAGTAATTCTGTGCAACATATATGAAAAATGATTTCACTACAGACTTTATGTTGATGAAGAAGAGGAATTTTAATCAAAAAGACTCAGTATCTGCATAGTAGTAGTGACCCGTCTTGAGGTCTGACGACAGCCATAGGGGGTATAATATGGGAGCTACTAACCCCTCAAGATGCTATTACGCACACCTGGGTCTTAAGCGATGCTATAGTGCGCTTGTTTGTTACGAAATCTACACCTGTTTCTTAATTTTACATGACATGTTAGATTTCATAGTCTTCTAAGCAGATGGGAAAGCATATATAATAGGGAGTGTTAACCTATGCTGAGTGTTATTTAATCTTGTGTGACTTGGTAAACTGGCTGGCCCGTTTCATTTCTGTTAGACATATTATTATTCCTAAGGTATTTTTTAAAATATTATCTTGGTGAAATCCACTGCGTTGTGTTTTTCGCAAGCCACCCCCTTATGATACACTATGTCAACTCATGTCACCATGGCAATATATAGATGGCTCTTGACATCCCTTTCTTACATATAATAATTCGTAAGGCATTTTTCTAATATTTTCCTGATAAAATTTATGCTTTAAATCCATTTTGTTGTGTTTCTATGCAATCACCCCCTCGTAACACTATGCACCGTCCTCAGTTACTAACGGAGGTTATTATCGGACCCTGAAGAAAAAAGTAACGTTAGGTTGCGCCAGCCTCTATGAATCTACCAAGGCACGCAAGATTACATCATCCTCAACTTAGGTAAACACTTCTTTTATCTAGGCTTTCCCACCTGACTATCAGATCTTTAGATTTAAAATGTCATGCAAGATTAATAAACAGATATACCATTACATAATAAACCAGTACATTGTAGTATTGTGTAAGACCCAGGTGTACCTAATAACGTCTTGAGGTGTTAGCAGCTCCAATAGTATACCCTCTATGGCTTTCGTTGGGCCTGAAGATAGGTCAGTACTCGTAATCTCAGGCCTTCTAGAGGTATGATACGCTCCTGACCACCATCGTATTATAGCTTTGGACGGAAAAGAATGTGGATGTAACATTTTATTATACAGACCTTATTGTGTTATTCCTTTTGTGACTACTTGTTTGGTCCATAATTTCCACTTGCTTATCATCGATTACCATAGATAAAAAGTTCGAGGTATCATGGCATGACATGTTCATGACTTTAGTTTTATTTGTATCAATCTACATCCCAAATGGTTTGCAGCTTTTGAGATACTGTCTGATTGTCTTTGGAGGTCTTTGTTGATTGTAGCTAGTTGAACTATATTATAAGAATGTGCCAGTTTGGCTAGATAGATCCTACCTTCCCTATTTTTCTCCGTACTCAGAAGGTATTAGGGAGAGGATGGCGCACAGAAAAAGAATGAACAAACTTGCGGAGATGATGCATCTTTTGAGGGCTCCAGAAGTTGTCGATAATTCATTAGAGGTCCCGTCAGTATTTGTATTTGACATTTTTACTGGTTGTAAATGCCCTCAACTACTCTGAAAATTTTATATAGAGAACCATAGTGTTTTGTATTCCGCTCCAAACATTTCCCATGAATGAGGTTGAAAGCCAATAGAGAGTTGTTAGAGCTCTCTATTAAACCCGAAGTATCGTTCCCTTAGTTGGCCCAGCGTAGAAAGTCTGATCAATAGCTAATCATCCTGACCGGAAGGCATTTTGATACTCTCCAGTAGCATGAATGGCGATTGCTTGGAATCAATGGAGAAGGATGTTAGTCAGAACTATTGTTTTGTGGGTTGTCAGGCTAATAGACCGGTAACATTCACACACTGTTTTCGAGGCTTTTTGTGGTTAAAACTAATGTTGCCTTACACCGCTGTTGTGGGACGTCTCCAGTGGACCAAGTGGCAGATATAACTGCGTGATATAGGACGACAAGATTAACTTAATCAAACATTTATTAACTACACTATGACAATGTCTGCTCCTGGAGCTTGGACTCCTTTTCGGAATCTTAAGGCCACTTTAGTTTCAGATCTTACTGGATGGAGCAGGGTGCCACTTTCTTTGATTGGGAGAGAGTTAAGGACACTCGGATCTTTCGTCACTTGTGAATTTAATTTTTTCTCCAAGTATTCCTTTTTTCTTTCAGTATTCTATTATGGGTAATTCTCTGACTATTTTGAAGAGTTTGTGACCATTTCTTCCTTTAACTGCACTTCAATATCCTTACACTTCTCAGTGACATTCTGCTGAAGTGCCTTCCTTACTTTCAGCTCAACTTTTATTTTGAGATGTTTTTAGGTGTCTGCTTTGGTCTGATTTGTTGTTGTAAAGGTTTCTTTAGAGTTTATTCTCATTGCAGTAGTTTATTAGTCATCTTCCATTTCCATTACGCCGTCCATGCCCCTGTGGACCCATGACATCTTTTTTACCTGTATTGCTACTGCCCAGAATTGTATTGGAGTCACTCATTAGCACATTTTTCTAATTATCTTATCAGTGAAACTTGGTAATTGAAAGTATGGTTGGTCATAATTCTCTCCGTCTCAAGCTGAACGCGGGGTATAGATCTGAATTATTGATATATTTTTGACGGGTCCTTTCAGGCATATGAATATAATTCTTTACGATACACAGGTGAAATTAATCAGTGGCCTTTTACCGGCTATAGAGAGGATGAAGCTGATATCATGATATTATCTCTCTTTGGAGTTATCCTACGCCTATGATGATCGTCGGTTTCCCCATACGCGGTAGCATATTTTTCATTATTCAAACATAGGTTGTTGATTATGCCAAACGCTGTAGTACTTCGATATATCAGTTTTTTGGTCATACCTCATCATTAATATTTTAAAAGAGAAAGTTTCTTGGATGAATCCTTGGTGCGGTAAGTAATTCATCTCTATCAACTTGAAGAGGCTGCTGTCCATGTCTAGATCGTCCACCATTTTGTAATTTTCCTCCTCTTGCCGATCCTTCCTTAGATGATACCTTGAAGTACCATACAATTTAACCCTTTGACTTACAACAGATGGGAATATTTGTTTGTCTAGTTGGCCCTATACAGTTGCATCAGAGGGAATATCCTCGCACTCAGCCTGTATTTATCACTTACAGGCGAAGGTATCCTAGTTTCTGTTAAGGACCTCCAGGGTCTTGGTTAAATCAATAAACCAACCCATTCCTGGGATATCCCCCATTTTGACAATCTGGCAGAAAAATGATGTTTTTTTTATCTTGCTAATTGCGCGTATATAATATTTAAGTCCTATAGGAGTTTTTTAGTGTAAATCTTTTCTTTTGTGTGGATTTCAACAACTATTTTGCTCCCTCTTCCCCTCCCCCTTACGTCGAACTTTCATGTACTCGTTTTCTCCAATAGTACCTTAAAGTTTCTATTTTATCCAAAGGAAATTGCAAAGATACTATTTTAATGACTTGGATACAACTAGTGCTGTTTCGTTTGCCTCTGCCCTCCAAGTTAAAACTTAAAATTTATTTGACTACTATACCCTAAAATACTCCCTCAAAGTTTCAACTTGATCCCTTAAACTATTCTGTAATAAATAAAAAAAAATGCAGACTATATCTGTAACGTTTTCAGATAATACTTTTGGGAACCTCTGGAAGTCTTAAACTAGATTAGGTTCCATTAGAGCTTCATCAATCTTACACCCTTTTGTGGTAGTCACTGTTTATTTTAAGTTTTTGACTTGATTGTTTATTGTAGTCTTCAATGTATTTTTTGGTTCATTTGCTTATCGATAGTGATTTATATTTGTTTTACGCTTTACTTACTATTTGACTTCTTTTACAATCTTATTTGGCTTAATGTAGTTCTACTTTACTTTGAAAAAAAAAATTATATACAAATTTTTTTTAAGTAAATTAGAAAATAAAACAGACCTATTGCCCTTTAGTGACAATATATTCAAAACATTATATATACATTGTAATGAAACATAGGAATGAATAAAATTATCTGTCTTCACATGGAGGGAATATACAAGGAGTAGTTTTACTTGTAAAATTATAATTAGCAGTAACTGATAATATTAAGCACATCTGAACAAAATTTATGAAAAGTAAATTAGCCTTATTTTTAACTGTTTACTTAGAAACAATTTATAAATAAAATGTATCAACGCCAGAATTTGGAAAAGTTCTGGAAAAGTTTTTGGAGAAGTTCTTTTTCTTAAGTCGAAAGCTATTTCAATTGGAACGCTTGGGTAGACATCCATTGGATCAGGGTAAAATATTTATGGATAGGAAGGTATGTAAAAATGTATCATAAAGTTGACCGAATCTTGACAATTGATCTGTATTTATATAAAACTTATTATGACGTAACTAAATGTTATTAGTGCCGAAAAATAATAACTTTCAAGTTAATTTATTTTTCCACTCCTCTATCCAAGAACCAAGTGTGTCCAAATTTATTGGAGATAAGCATTATACATGTTCAACGTTACAAAACATTGAGCTGAAACTGTAGTTCTTTCCGAATTCTTTGGTTTTAATAGTTTCGGTGGCGGAATACGACGAAGTTTTAATTATTTTACTTTATTATGATAAATTACTTAAATGTCCAAAGATTATTTGTGCATTTAACTAATATTTAAGCTCCACTTAAACTTAAGAAAAAGCAACTTTTTTTAAACTAAATTTTCCCCGTCCTTGCTTTATAACCATGTTGAAACTCTTAATTTATGCTGCTTGTTCTCCTATCATTTGTGGTTGTTAGTTTGTTATTAAATATTTTTTCAGACCGAAATGTCAAGTTTTCCGTTACACAACAAATTCCCATGATGGAAACCTGCTCATAAGCTATTTAATAGTCAGAGCGCCAGATTCTGTATCGTGCACCCACCCATGCCGGAAGGTACAAAAATGCTGAGGACGGATGCTAGGTTAGTCGACCATGCTGAAAACGAATATCGTGAGGCGCATGTTCGCTGTTGGGGCGTTTCTGAGATATAGGCCAAAAACGCCAAATTTAGCCTATAACTAAGTATGACGATTCAGGATTTTTTTGCGACTTATTGGGTTGAGGAATCTGGCGTAATGTTATATCAATCGAAAGAAGAGATCTAGATCTACAAGAATATGATTTTTAAATTGAAAAAAAACACTATTTTTTTCTCTATTTACTGCAGTTTCAAAATAAGTGCTATAAAATTCAACAAATATCTCAAAGAAAGGCTGAAAACTCGAAATTTCTTCAAGGTAACAATTTTTTTTTCATATTCGAAAAGAAAGCCCATTGAATTCCGTACAATTTGAGACAAAAACATATAAACTATAATTATTTTTAAAAGGTCTGCGATTTTTTTTGTAGTGTCACTGAAATGACCACTAGCCGTATCGTGAAAAGGGACATAATATTTTTTCTTCTTCAAAGGGTAGGAATACTTTAAACTTCCTAACTGTTTAAAATTTTTAACTTGTACTTAAAAATAAAAATAGGTTTAAAAAAAATGTTGACTAAAAAAAGTGTTTTTTTTTTTTTGTTTTTTTTTTTTTTATAGAATGGACGAATATGTTTTCTGGTGTACTAAGGCGTCTGCAATTACCTTTTTGGGACCTGATTTGCCAGTATTACGACTGAGCTATTTACTATATAAAAGAATTCTGCTTCACAGATGGATTCAGTCAGCGCATTGGAGTTTTCTTACTCGGCCTGCCCGTAAAATTGCGTAACAGTAACTGATTAGGGACCTGTTGTAATTAAAAGTAAAAGTTATCAAATAAAATTTTCACAAATATTCCTCGTTTTCTTGTTCCGAGAATTTAGATGGGGCAAGGTCAAACTCCCAGCATGCCCTCCTCGTTCCGCGGCAGGAGCATAAGCTGCAGCATCCTTTCATTTTTGAGCAGCTACAGTCTTTCCTGCATCTTCCACTTTTGCATCTGCAGTAAGATTCCAGGCTCGATGCTTCTTTACAGTTTGAGACGACCGCATCTACTCCCCCTTCAGCCATCTTTCATCTAAGGAGAAGTGGATCTGGAATGCTCGGCCGAGCCTGTACTGACGACAAGATTATCCATGTAGCGAATATGGCTCTTTGTATGCATGGCTCGAATGTGTCGTCAGAAGGTGGAAGTCTTTTCACATCTTGTTTCTGGCACCGAACGTAAGCCCTTACACTGTCCAGTGAATTGAATCCGGCCTGTTTACCGTATTGTTTACAATGACCAGGAATTTTGATAGGTCGTAAAATTCTCTAAACGCATCTACTGAAAGCTTCCCTTCTGCATCCTTGATCTGCTCCGTCAAAGACACCATTTTTGAGGCAAAAGTTGGAGACACCGCGGTGTTTAAGAAAGAAGCTTTCCCGACGCCGAAGAAAAAGTTCGTTGTGTCACAACCTGGCCGACAGTGCACGAACGGTAACATAATCTGGTCTTCTTTGGAAAAGTGACTCCATCCGCTGGCTCGTGTACTGGGGTAATGTAAGTCGGGAACTTCAAGAAAAGGTCGCTCAGTCCTTCAGCTTGAAGCTCTTCAAAAAAATGAACACAGGCTACTGCCACGTCTGTGTCGTTGGCATGCATAACGATGCTACGATACTACAAGCGTAACGGCTAGCGTACTTGACGTGTGTCATAAGGCGTTGGTCAGCTTCTTCATGGCTGGAGTACAAGCATTCCTCATAGTAACAGTGTTCTGGTAAAGTTGGACAGCAGCCACGCTTGACCAGAGACACTTTGAATCACTCCTTGAACCCACCTGAGAGAAAAAGGTTGAGTGCGTTCGGAAGCTGATCACTCATCTGCTCCCAGGTTTCATATAAAATTTCGAGGAACCGACTTCTAGACGCTGAGCTTGCAAGTACGGCGATTTCCCCTTTCCCTCGTTGGAATCTGCATACTGATTTCAAGGAGATCAATTCTCCGGTGTCCGTGAGTTTCCCAAACAGCCCGTTGTACCGATGTGCGACAATGTTGACTTCAGGAATACCCACTGGAAGATAATTCAGCAATGATAGACATTGCTGAATTATGCAACAAGCTTGCTTTGCGACTAGCTTGAAAACTATTAATAAATAAATAAAAGCAATCTTTCCGCGAAGGATTTGACTGTTTCAAACCTGGCAGGCCGATATGACCTTATCTTGGACATTAGGTCAATAATGTGTACTGTAGCTGATGTTGTTTCTTTGGATTTTAAAGTTGCTGGCCAAGCTGCAAGTCTTCCTTTTTTTTCTTAGCTCAGTTCAACAGCACAGCTTTGTTCCCCGCCCTCATTTTTCAGCTAGAGGATGTCTTGGTTGTTTGTTGCGGAAGATGTTCAAAAATGGATGGAGGGAAAAGAAGAATGTCTTTTGCCTGGATCTTTGCAACGACTTTCTCCTTTTCTTCGCCGTAGCTCAACTGAACACTAATGATTTTCTTCAAAGCTGTTACTTCAGAGCTCAGGAGATCGGTTTTAGGGACACCATTCACTTTCTGAGTTTTTCTCTCTGAAGGGAAAGTTCGGAGTACAACCTTTTTCACATCTTCTTTCCTGTTGCACAGAAAGTTCTCAACCACCTCTTTTCCTTTTGTGGCTACGCAAGTAATATCAGAAACAATCTTCTCATCATCCACAACTTCTGACGTCACAATATTCACTAGGTCGAAGTCCATTCTTCTGAACGGATTGCCACATGTAGTGAAAACGTCTCGAACTCTATCTCGTGAAAGTTGTAATCGCGTCGTCGTCGACTGATTGTCTTTGTGATATTTCAATGTCTCTGTGGATACGTTGACTACTTGCAGGGAACCATTGCTGATGGCAGCGAAAATCAGTAAGGTAAGAATCCAAGCTTCAGTCTGTCTCTCATCCATTTGTTCTCCTATTATTCCGGTCGTCGTCTTTGCATCCTTGTTCACTGTACATTCCAGTATCTGATCGGAACAGGTGGCCGTAAACCTGGTGTGCGTTCTCTTTACTGCGAAGTATCCTTTCATGAGCCTTCTGTGTACATCAGGAGAGGTTTGTGGTAAACTTCGCATGTCATATAGGTACTGTATGAGACATCTTGTATACTGAGGATGGTCAGCCACCACCAAGTATGGCAACATCCGAGAAGTTGCTGTCAAATTAGACTCCCAGTCACAGTCTCGTTCAGCATGATTGAATTGCATCGCTATTTCAAGTATTTCCAAGAACTACCGCCAGAAAGCAAACGTGGGTGACGCATTTCGAAGGGTTTTGAAGGCATTCATTATGGGATCCAAAGTGATTAAGGTATCGTTTGCCTTCTGAAGTGCAATTCGCGCGTTAGCACCGTTTGCCAATGAAATCCTGAATAGCTCAATGGCATTACCCAGCTGGTCCAGACGGGATAAGTCTTCTTGTGCTTCGGAGTAATACTCTTCCAATGACTCCCAGTAGAGGGCTAGCAAGACCTCGTACAGCATGCAGTAGGCATTGATATGTTGGTAGTAGCCGTTCCCTTGAAATACCTTTTCGCATGTACCAGGTAGCAGCAGCTTTGCCTGCACTATAATCTCTTTGATTCCGGAGCTGTCCATTATCTTACCAGCTGCCTTTAGTCAGTTGAGCAGGAGGTGGAAGCCTCCCATCCGTAGGATTACGTTTTCGAAGTTATCCGGGTATTTACTTTTCAGTCCCTGTGCTAGCTGATAAATGAAGAGATCTTGCGTGACCACCGTATCGTCACATCCGACAGCTTTACTTATCGCCGTGAACGTTCGCAGAGATTTTTCGACTGTTGCATTGTTGTTTGGTGCTTCATGAAGGAAAAGCAAGATATTAGATTAAATATTGGCAAATCAATTTCAAATCACAGATGTTCCATTTGACAAGCATTTTCACTAGAACTGGAAGATCCAATACTAAATCTGATTGATCAATGTAACATGTTTTTTTTATCAGTCCTTGTAAATCTAAATTAGTCAGTATCACCTAGTTTCTTGTGATATTTAATCTTGTAAATTACTTTCATTAAGTCTCTTACTTCTGCAAAAAAAAATTTACGCTCATTTTTCCAGCCAACTTTACAACACCAAAAGTGCTTTTAAAAACTTTATTTCTTTAAAAATTGTTTTTTTGATCTTCCAAATTTGTGTCATATTCTTCATTATCATCCATCAGCAAATCAGTATTTGCCTCAGAATCACATGTTGAATCAACCTGAAGTAACTTTTTTTTTTATCTTGGCCTACTTGACTCACTTTTCTTTTTGATCTTCTGCTTATCAATTTCTTCTGCTTAGCTTATCAATCAACATCCCGCTAGGTAGCAGGCTACTAAACAAAATTCACATTATCGGGTACACTCGCTAAAAAAGTTGTAGACCCCCCAGATATAATAATTTAAACTTTTTTTTCTTAGCTCAATGTGTTCGGAATTAAACGGGCTTTCTTTTTTAATATAAAAAAATACTTTATCTTGAAAAAATTTTGATTTTTTAGCTTTTCTGTTAGAAATTTGTTGACAAAAATCTGACTTTTTTTAAAACTGCAGTAAAACATGTACTATATTTTATTTTTTTTTACAAACAAAAATCATATTCGTGTAGCCCCAAGTCTTTCCTTTCTATTGATGTAAGAGTACGCTGGATTTGACCAATGTTATCTGTAGAAAAAAATTAGAATCATTGAACCCCATTATAGGCCAAATTTGGTGTTTTTGGCCTATATCTCAGAAACGCCCCAACGGCGAACATGCGCCTTACGATATTCGTTTTCAGCATGGTCGACTACCATGGGATCCACCATGAACATTTTTTACCTTCCGGCATGGGTACTAATCGAAATAAGCGAGATACAGAATCTGGCGCTCTGACTATAAGTAGAGTTTTGTGGAAATTCTCAGAAAATACTTCGGAAAGGGTCAGTCTTGTATATTGCACTCTTGATCCCGTACAAAATAAAATGCCATTCATATATTGCTCTTTTTGCTTGTTTGTAAGAATGATTGCTCTATCTTCAAAAATATATTATTTGTGGTTATTTCCCTGAGAAAAAGATGATTTATTATTTTTGTCACGTCTTTATTGCTGAATTAAATAAAAAAAAACAAGTTTTGTTAACTGAAAGTAAGGAGCGACATTAAAACTTAAAACGAACAGAAATTACTCTGTATATAAAAGGGGCTTTTCCCTCCTCAACGCCCCGCTCTTTATTACTATGACAAAATTCAAGTGAAAGTGTGAAACAGAAAGTTAAGTGAATGAAAAGAATAATCAAAATGATAATAAAAAATGAATCATTGAGATGATTTTAGATAATAATAATTTTTCAAATACTCAGAAGTTTCATTGCTCTTCAATAGCTTGAAAATCCCCGTCCCAATCAGTCATAAAAGAACTTACTGATTCATGTATCTACGCGTGTATCACATCTTTTTCTTTTTTTAGGTTTATGGATGTTTTCTTGCTTGGGAAACAAGAAATGTCAATATTCCTGCATTGAACGATTCCAAATATATTGGTATGAGCGTATATAATGTGGTAATTATGTGCCTTCTAGGAGCTGGTATATCCTATGTTCTGTCTGATCAACAAGATGTTTCATTTATCATTATTTCTGTATTCATTATCTTTTGTACCACCGGGACACTCTGTTTGGTTTTTGTACCAAAGGTAAGTCTGTTATCTCATCTTTTATTGTATTTTTGTTTCATTCATTTAAATAATTTTATTATTTCATATGACCTTCGATACAATAAAAAAGAAATGACGTCTTTTTCGGAAGGATCCTTATGAGATTCTTTAAATCGACTGCGGTTTCATATATAGGTTAATTTCTATGTCTATCAAGACGCATGATTTTAATTTCAACAAAACTACAATTGAAACTTAAGTATCCTATTCTCACTCTGTTTCAGATATTATTTTTTTAAAAGTTGGCCGAATTGTGCCCTTCATCTTTTCCCCTTCCCCTTAGCGTAGTTTTACTTGTGCAGAAGGGATTATTTTTAGATAAAATGTCCATGCATGAGAAAGCATTGCTGAAAACACTAACATAATTAAGTTGCAGGTTTATTTAGCTTTTCCGTTATTGCTTTTATCCATTGTCAAATGATTTTGACATGCATTGCTTTTATGCATTAAAACCATTAATATCGTTTAAACACTGAAATGACTGTTGAAAAAAATGACAGTGAAACAGTACAGCTTTAAAAACTGGTCCAAAAGCCACTAGACATCAGTTTAGGTGAAAGAAACAAAATACAAAAAAAAAACTGGAAAAGAAAAAACAAACAATCAATAAAACAAGTGGTAAATCATTAGTGGTTGCTACATTATTCTTAAACTAAAAATTCGATTAAATATTATTAAATGTTTATGTCAATTATAAATTGTGTGTGATGTCTTTGACCTGACTAGGGATAGTCTGTACCATGGAGGGAGGCAATGAAGATAGAAAAGGAGAAAAACTTAAACCATCCTTTTAATGCTTATTATAATTGACTGACATCGTTCCCTGACATCAAAAACATCCTGGTTAATGATAAGTAGCCCATATTCAATTTCTAAATCGTCGGCTCAATAGAATTTTTAATTTAAAATATATTTTGACTTCATGACATTTGACGCCGAGAATCTTCGTTAAAGTTTAGGTTTTGAATGTGTATTTATATCGATATCCTTCATAATCCTACTGAAATGTGATAAAAATCAAGCAGTTTGTGGTAACGACTTTAGGTAAGGAGCGACGCGGCACAGTAGTAACCGAAACTCTTGAAAGTGGAATTTTGTTGTCAGTAGATCAAACGAACTGTCTTATTATGCTGATTCCAAATATAATATTCAAGGTATAGATTTACCCATCAAAGGCTACGAGCCTGAGGAAATTTACCTGATTTTCGAAAAAAGGGGTAAACACCCGCTAAAGATAAGGAATCAAAACATCAGGTAGTCTTAATGAAAAGCATACCATCAGATTCAGTGTATTCGGAGAACCGTACTATAAAGGTTTCCAGCTCCCATCTTCAAAATGAGGAATTTCGTTGCTTTGCCAAAGGAAAGATCATGTATGCCTTTTTTTGCTTTTTTCCCCATGGGTGATCGTATCAAAATTGTGGTCCTATAATATTGGAAAAGGAATCATTTGAACGAAAATTAAAATTTCTAGTGCCTTTTTTAAATCAAACAGTTCGTGGCAACGAACTGTAAGTAAGGAGTGACCCGGCTCAGTAGTCACCGAAACTCAAAAAAAATAAAATTTTGATACCAATAGATACATCGAAAGAATTGAATTTTTATGCTAATTTTAAATATAGAATTTTCATTAAGTTTAGTCTTATCCATTAAAGGCTACGAGCAGAAGAAAATTTGCCCAATTTTTGAAAAAAGAGAGAAACACCACTTAAAGGCATTGGAATCTTAATGAAAATCACACCATCAGATTCAGCGTATTAGAAAACCCTACCTAGGCGTTTTCAGGCTCCTATCTGCAAAAATGTGGAATTTGTATTTTTTGCAAGGAGAAATGATCACAGATGCGTGTTTATTTGTTTGTTTGTTGTTTTTTTTTTCGGGTGTAATCGTATTGACCTATTGCTCCTAGAATATCTTGAAAAGACTGATTTATGTCGAAAGTTCTAGTGCCCCTTTAAGTGACAAAAGAGACTGAATGGCAACCTGGCACCCTCCCACCCCTTTTTTCCAAAGCCATACGATGAAAAATTTTGAGATAGCCATTTTCATCATAGTTGAAACTCCTAATAACTATGCCTTTGGAGATAATATGACACCCCCTCTCCCCCCTTAAAGCTTAAACACTTAAAAATTGCCCATTTTTACGCATGTTATTTGTTATTCTGAAGTATGTATACATTTTCGGGTGAAGGGCGAAATTTTGGCTGGGGTTTTTACACGGGCCAATTTTCTATGGGGAGGGAAGTTTCCAGGGCGTGAACCTGTCAGGGGAAATTATACACTGGGGGAATTTAAAAGAAATCTTATACACAATTCTTTTTAAATGTCTTGTTTTCTCTTTTCCGTCTCAATTTTACGTGTGGTGTTGTAAAGAGTAGTTTTAAGGGGTAGATTTTCGCCAGGAATGAATTGTCTAGAGAGTTTTTCCGTAGGGAAGGGAATTTTTCCGTGGAGGTTGGCCAGATTTTCTGGTACTACTTAAAAACAATGATAAATTGAATTTAAAAAAAACTGAAAGTAAGGTCTAAAGTCGATTTTTTTTGTATTTATTTTTTCCAATAAAAGTGTCATGAGTAAAGATGATTTTGACCGGATAGCCCCAAAAGCTCATAACGATTGCTTTTTCTGATTGTTGACAATAACTTTATGGAACCTTAATGACTAAACCTTGAAAATGAAATGAAAACCTATGCGCCACCGCGGGTGTGCAAACTCTTTATTTGTTCCACTCTCTACAGAGCTCCGTTCTTTACTCTCATCGTGTTTGAGGACCTATTACCTTTTGTTTGGCTCCAGCTGAGTTACCAAACAGTATGATGTATGATCACCTGTCATTCTTTTCCGTAAAATGTGACTTTGACAGCTCAACGTTTTTTCTGTTATAATCTGCTAGTAGGGTTGACCCACATA
Organism: Artemia franciscana; assembly: GCF_032884065.1. NCBI lineage: Eukaryota > Metazoa > Arthropoda > Branchiopoda > Anostraca > Artemiidae > Artemia > Artemia franciscana. The sequence goes on along the minus strand of NC_088875.1, from coordinate 19,883,703 downwards.
TACAATGCTTTAGAAGGATCCGTGCTTCTTTACGGAGCCGAAACCTGGCCTGCCACTCACTCTGTGCTTAGCACCATAAATATAACCCAAACAAAACACCTTCGCCGCATTGAAGGACTACGCTGGCACGATTTTTTCTTAGCAACGAGAACCTCCTGGCGTTAACTGCTCAAACGCCCTTCTCAGTCCAGCTCGCCCAACGAACACTACGCTGGTACAGACATCTCCCTCGCATGCCCCCCGACACTCCCGCACGAACGATTTTTCACTTTGATCCCGTGCTGCACGGTGGGAAACACCCACGAGGTCGCCCCCAACCAAATGGAAGGACACAACAGGTGCATTCTTAGCCATGGCGAATATTCAGGAGGACGTCCACATCCTTGCAAGAGACTGGTCTAAATGGAGGCACCATGTAGCGTCACTCTCGACGCCGGAAGCATTTCGGCAGGAGTATTAAGTCAAGTAAGTCAAGAGGATTATCTTCCGTCTAATTGTATTTTCTGCCTTTGATGTTACTCTGTCCGTCAAAATAGTTCAAAGAAGCGCAAAATTGAACATAACCCTGCTTACTACCATCTGGTCTTTTCCTGAGCTTCTTCAACTTGTTTTGTACCCATGCAGCTGCAAAATTATTCTCGTGAGTAGCGATAATTAGTTATTGAATTTGCATGGTGGAAAATGAAAGGATAGGACCTTCACTAAAGCTTTTTCGTCAGCAGTATCAAATGCCTGTTCATAAGCGCGAAGCGATTAAGCTGGGTTAGAACCGGAGAGCCAGATATCCCTGTGACCTCGAATTGAATGGAGGATTTGTGCAATAAAAGACCCCTCTTGGTCACAACATCGTTTTCGGCATTTGGCGATGCTCATCTATCAACAAGAGCCCAAATCCTGCACAGACAATCTCAAGCATATTACCTCCTACTCACTATATATTCTTGCCTACAAATATTACGCTACTTCGGGGATGCAACCCAAAATAGATAACTTATCCAGTGCGAGAGTTTTAGTCCAAATAAGAACTCCAGAATAGAACTAACCCAGAAGAATTGTCCATTAATCAGAATCTACTGCAAACAGTGCGTCTTTGAATAGGTTGTAATTCCCTGGAGGGGTGCCACTTTTAAGGTCACCCTGCAGCCCTGTTAGGAGTCTCAGTTTTTGTTGGGAAAACTTATGAAAAGTCTCCTCTGATACCATTATAAGGCCACGCAATAAGGATTTCTCTGTTGATGATGCGAACAGAGAAAGGAACTTCTGACAGAGCGGAGACCCTAAACCGTCTCAACCCTCTCTTAATTCCTAATTGAGGTTTGTTTTCCCATTTTAAGTAAGACTATTCTGGAGCGACTATTTCCACTCAATTTCTTAATATATCAACATCATTTCTTACTATTATAATGCCTGCCTGCTTCTTCCAGATCCTCAGCCATTAGTATCCAGAGCCTCTATTCCACGCTCCTTTAATTCATATTTCTTTTTTTTTACTTCACCAACCTCCCTTTTATTCTCGTAAGAACTATCATTCAGGAAAATTTTACATGAAGTTTTATGTTCAAAAAAGCAAAAACGCTCTTAAGCTAATCCTAATCCCTTTTCTAACTTTCTTTCCTACATCGGCTGTGTAACAAACTATTTTTCTAAATTCCGAACATTCTCTGCACCATAAAATTCTAAATTGTCCAATTTCATACCCAGATTTTCTTAAAAGCCCTGCTCAAGGTCTCATTCCGAATTTTATTAGTAGTAGTTTATTACCATTGCTATTTTTCTATCCTACACCGAATTGGTCAAAGCTTGGCTACTATCAGGCATAGATCAAATGAATCAAAATTCGTCCAGTTTCCTTCTGTTTCCTCAAGTTTGTTCTACAGGGACAAATACCGCCAGGACGGACATTTTGCACTAATTCGCCAAACTGTGTTACTAGTTCTATTCTCAACACCTTCTCAACTTCTACCGCATAATTTCTTATGCACAAGTTTGCTAATCTCAGTGGCTGATTCCTCCAGCCATAAGCAATTTAAACGAACACTAAGCATATAAACAATAGATGATAAATACATTATCTTATTCACCTGCAGGTCTTTATATCCAGGAACATTTTTTATTGCTCGGCTACTTTTTTTTGTGTCATGGGTCTTCTGTTGGCTCTTTTGCTTGGAATACCTCAAATTTTTTAGGCATGCAGTCTTCCAAATCCTCAACGAATTGAAAGCAACATAGTATTAATTTTATTTCTCTGAAATGAGAAGGGCCGAAAAAATGTTGACAGAGGGGTTTATTTTAGTCCACTCACCCAACTTCCTCAGCGTTTTTTTCTTATTGCCCAATAATTTTCACCCTCATGATATGTGTCACACTGCTTTTCAGTTTTTGTTTGCTTATCATTTTCATTCTTCTCTTTATGTCAATCACTAAGAATCCCAAGAGCTTTGCTCACAAAAAAATCTGGAAGTATCAATAATTTCTTTTATTAGTGCTTTGCTTCTTGACACTGTTTTTACGACTAATTGACTTTGGTTACGACGAACAACATCAAAAGGATTTTTTACCCTTGAACAAGAAAATTCAATTTGGTTCTCATCTTACACTGTCAGAAGGAAGAAAAATTTGATTTGTGGCTCATTTGTCCGTGGCAGGAAAAAAAAAATCAAAGCAAAATTGATAAGTAAAGAGGTAGAAAACAAATCAATTGCTTTTCCAAAGCTTCGCGCTCTTTTCATTACAACTAACAGTGTCAGACTGATAGCAAAATCATATTTAGTCTTGAAAGTGTAAGTAATCTTTGCCTTAACAATGAAGGTCTAGTAAAGAGCGCCCTTTGTATAGAATTGTAGGAAAAATGACTGTATACAACATTTTTCTTTCCATGCCTATGGAATGAGAACTTTTAGTTTGCCAGAACTGGAATTTTTTTTAAAACCAGGGACGTGTGCTGTTAGTCCTTGCTCTCCATGGGCCATTGACTCTTCAAAATTTCAAGAATTTACAATTTATCCTGTAAAATATCGTATATTCCATGTAACTCTTCTATTTTCTCTGTTTTTTTTTTTTACCAAAATTATGAATATCGTCCCTGAAATGATGGGCCACTGCCTCCGAAATAAATTTCTATTTTATTTCGACAAACAATATTTTTGCAAATGAGACTAAAGATCGAAGTCAAAGCTCAATCGAACAGAAATTATTATGTATTTGAGGGGTGGTGGCCCCTCTCTTTAAAATAGATCCTTATTAGTGCTTTACTGAAAAATAAATAAATGCGACAGATACAGCCAAGAAGCAGTTGCAAATGTTTTACATACCAATTGACTCTCAAAAGATTCGAAATACATTTTTTTACAGTCGTTAGTTAAGATAAAAAAAATAATCCTGAAACGACTAGAAGTAAATCATGCAATAATTCAAACTTTAAATGAACAGAAACGATCGTGATTAAATAACTGAATCCAGAAAGTAGGGCTATCACCCTCCTAAACTCTCTAAAGGCCTAAGCAAAATCTTTAAAACGAACTCTAGTGCAGTCTGTTTAGTTTGTTGTAATGTTATCTTGAATCGACGATAGAATAAATGGTTTCACAATCAACTTGTTACTCATTTGAAAAGAAGGTGTTTAGAATGAAGAAAATACTTCACTAATGTTAAATACAAAAGCGAGTTTTTTGTTTTTTTTTTAAAGTAAGGTGCAATATTGAAGTTTGGAACCGGTAGAAATTAGTCTATATATGAGGGAGGATTTGTCCTTTCCTGAAACCCTTGCTTGTTACACTTAAGGTGTTTTGATGCTTAAAAAAAATTTCTCAAACAAAGAATAAGGACAAAGAGTCGAAATTTAGCGTAAAGAGCAAGGGTTTAGGCAAGGGCATTCTCTCTCATTCATGGGATAATTTCTCTTCGTTTTAATGTTGCTCCTTACTTTCAATTGATTTTTTCTTTTTTACTTTAATGCCTGATCGATTTCAAATCATACCCACGCCTAACCAATATATGGTGTGGAGTACAAGCCCATAAACCTCGATTTCTCATAGTAAATTGTATATATTATTAATTATAAGATAATTGATAGCGCTTTACTTTTTTAGTTTTTATGTTTAAAAATTAAAACACTGGATTCTAAAAAAAAAAATAGGAAAAAATTGAATGTTCGGTCAAAACTTTCGACGAACACCAGTTTTGCTGAATAAGTCCTATATCTTTACTACAGAATTTCGGGTGGACGATATTATTGTTCATATGGATGGAAATTCTACGTGACGTTTGATTTTCTACGGGGCTAAAGTCACTGTGACCTCTGCAACATAATATTTCTCTTGATATTTGAATTGTATACAGGTGTTGAAACACATTGAAACATTGTTCATGCATAGGAAAAGAGAAAAATTACTGTTTAAAATCTATTAAAACAAAACTCTTTTTGGCATCTACCCCTCAAGGACGTTTCTGGCACAAGCTCAAGATGCTCTGCCTCCCTATTTTCGCTTCTGTGACGATAGGCAGGAAAGTGTAATATGTTATGCAACATAGAAAAAGTATCATTTTCATTGTCGAAATGAAACGGACAGTATCACCCACATCTCCTAACGCCACAAATAAAGTTGTAGACAAATGAAAATTCCCAGGAATCAAGAGGTATTAGAAATTAAATTTTTATCACCTCCATTATTTTGTATATCAGAGGTTAAAGACTCTATTTTAGGGTTCCCTGATAGGGTGAGTGTAATGGTGTGATTATAATGAAGACCGATTTAGTTTTGGGGGTTGTTTCCCCCCATTTTCAAACTTTCTCAGGCTCGTAGCTTTTGATGGGTAACATAAACTTAACGAATCTTATATATTTGGAATCGTCATAAAAAGCAAATTCTCCTAATTCTTTAGCGAATTCTCTGATTTTTTTTTTTTTTTTATTGATTTTTTTTTTAATATTATATATGCTAAATCTTGGAGATCCAAACCATGTCTAATTTTTTTCAAATTTTATTACGATACAATAAAAACTTTTGACAATTATTTTGTTTTCAGTAAAGTGGAAACGACATCTGTCATAAAGGGTCTGGGGGGCGTTGCATTACCTTTATTGGTGGCAATTTCCGTTAGTTCTAAGTGTGATTTTATTGCTCATTTTAATTTCTGTTCGTCTTAGGTTGCATCTTTTAATCCGTGGTATCATCGATCATATTGGTGTGATCTGACTATTCCTTACCTTAGACCTTAGATCCTCCTGTGCCTCCAGAGGCGCCCAGAGCATCAACGAGAAGCCGCCAGTCATCCCTCATGTGCGCCGCAGCAAGGACATCTTCCCACGCCGGTTGAAGGGAAGCATTTATGTTTCGCAGGTCCGTCTGATAGGTGCGCCGCAGTGTATTGCACGGCCTGCTTCTTCTTCTTCTTCCTTCTGGTTGGCTCTGGAACGTCGCTTTCGGGATCTGGGAATCGTCCATACGAAGTACATTCCCCAAGTATTTTCACCGACGTGTCCTAATGACATCTGTCACTATGGGTTGTCCGGTCATCCGTCTCACCTTCTCATTAGAGATTTTTTGTGAAAAGTGGATGTTTAGTATTCTCCGGAGACATGTATTCTTGAAAGCTAGAATTCGCCTTTCTTGCGTGTTATTCAGATCCCTGGTTTCGGAAGCATATAACAGGACGGGGATGACGTTGCTGTTGAATAGACGAAGCTTGAGTCGGAGGGAGAAATTCTGCGACCTCCATATCGGTCTCAGTCTGTTGAATGTGCCGGAGGCCTGCCCAATGCGGCATAATGTATCTTTTTCAGTTGATCCCGTATTTACAACTGTGCTCCCAAGATATTTAAATTCTAGAACCTGCTCATGTCCTGGTTATTGCATCTCAGGTGTAAAGGTGAATCGGTTACTGCCATACCTTTTGTTTTATAAGCGTTGATTCTTAGTCCCAGAAGTCGGCCTCTGTCACGTACATCTTCTAGAAATTCTTGTAGTCTTTGTTTACAGGACCCAATAAGCGTGATATCGTCGGCAAAGTCTAGATCATTAATTTGGTATTCTACGTCTTATTGTATGCTTCTGGTGCCAGTGTTACGGAGCAGATGGTCAATGGCTAGCGCAAACAGGAAAGGTGACAAGACACAGCCTTGTTTAACACCGGAAAGGACACGAAAGTATCTTGTCCTTCCTTCTGTTGTTTTAACACAGCATTCAGATTCTTCGTATAGAGCCATTATGAGGGCTATTATGGGATCTCAGGGATCCCATAAAAGGTTAGTAGTTTCCATAGAGTCTCCCGATGCGGCGAGTCAAAGGCCTTTTCAAAGTCTATAAATGCCATGTACAATTTGTTTTGCCATTCTCGGCTATCATGCATCTGACTCGGCTCGGATCGGCTTGGTATCTATTCATCGGCTCGGCATCTGACTATTCATTTTAATAAGATAAGATAAGATTTATTCATCACGAAACACACATACAATATTACATTTTACTATTTCCCCAAAGGCTCTTTGGCCTGTAAAAAAGGGGAAAATGAACGAGCCACTTACTCAGAGAAAAAAAAATAATCACTTACTCACAGAGAGAAGAGCAAAAAGGAGAAGAGAGAAAAGTATAAATAAAATGAAAAACTATAGAAAAAAAACTAAATAGACTAATAGATTGAACAGACTAAATTAATTATGTAGATCTGTAGATAAAATAGACTCCAATGAAATAATAAGGAAATATATATGCATACATACACGCATATACACATATAAAAAGAGATAAAATAATTTCTAAGAAGCCAATGAATTTTTAATAATTTTTTTGAACAAACCGAATGAGTGGCACCTTCGAGCTGATTCGGGCAACTTATTCCATACAATATAACTCGCAATTAAAGGATTAAAGTCTGACCTTACACAAGGAGTAAAAGGAACTTGAATATGATTTTCGGTATTGCGAAGATTATAATTATTTTGATCAGAGGTGAAAGATGGCTGAACACTTAGGGGACGGGGGAGGTCACCATGAAGCTGAGAAAAAGTAAAACATGCACACGAAAGAATATACAGTGACTCAAGATCAAGTAATGGGATAACTCGTGAACGGTTAGTTTCCTTAATGAGGTTTCTAGCTTTATTATAAACCATAGAAAGGGTTTTAACAGTGAAGGAAAGGTTGTCATCCATACTATTGGACAGTAGGAAACGTAAGATCGGATCAAGGAGTGAAAAAGGATTTCCAAAATTGATCTAGGGAAAATATATTTGAGTTTCCTTAAAATACCTAGACTCCTGCATATCTTCATTTTAATCAAATCAATGTGACGCTTGAAAGACAAGTTTTCATCAACAAGAATGCCCAAAAAACGAACATGTCGATCTTTAGATCTGTGAATTATCCCATTTGGCTGATGAATTTCTGATAACTTGGGATGAATCTGAGAAACATGCGAAAATATCAAAAAATTGGATTTTGAATAATTTAGGGTAAGAAAATTAGCATCAATCCATAAAATTACTCTCTCAAACAAGTATTCCAAGTTTAATCGAAGCTCGGATTCACAGTTCCCCCAAGTGCCGAGTGTGCTATCATCAGCAAAACAAACAAGGACATCAGAAGATGGTGAACTATAGCTGGCACTATGGGCAAGGGAAGGTTTAGGATGACAGAGTCTACAGCAATGTATCGGTTTCTGCTTTTTTACTGCGTAAAAAAGATCATTTATATAAATCAAAAATAGCACTGGCCCCAAAACTAATCCCTGAGGGACGCCAAAATTCACTTGTGATTGACAAAAACAGAAATTAACCTATCATTCAAATAAGATTGAAACCAAGAAAATACATTTTCCCTAATGCCAAAATGAGACATCTTCGATAGAAGAACTTCATGGGTTAAGGAATCGAATGCCTTGCGAATATCCAGGAATATAGCAGCCGGAATTAATCCTGAATCCTATGCAGAATGTATAAAATTCAAAAGGGTCATACAGGCATACTCAGTGGAGTGCTTCATTCGGAAACCAAATTGAAAATCATGAAGAAACTCTTTAGATTTTAGAAATTTAAGCAGACGGGAAAGCATAGCCTTTTCGAAGATTTTACTAAATACTGATAAAATTGAAATTGGTCGATAATTTGCTGGATCATTTCTTGGTCCACCTTTATACAGAACAATAATCCGAGCACGCTTGAGAGGTTCTGGAAAAACCCCATATTTAAATGAAAATCATTTAAAATCATTAAATTATGAAAATCAATGTTCGTTTCGGGTTTCATTTAGTCATTCTACTCATTTTTACTGACTGTTCAGATCAAAGTGAGACATTCGGATCTAAGCAATGAATTTAATTCTGAAAGGTTTTTGTTAGAGATCCACTGGTCAATTTTTCACCACATTCTAGTGTTGTTGTTTTTTATGCCATTTAGGATGTAATATTTTCTTTCTTCTTCCTATTTCTTAATTTACCATATACCCTTGTCTTGCCTTTAAATTTACCAATAAAAGGGGGGAAATTTCAATATCAAAATTATTTTCTGTGTCTTAGATGCTTAAAAAGAATTTTCCTTCTGCCAGCCGCTGATCTTTAATCCTTAATTCCAGTCAAATGTCCACGTAATTCCGCTTTGGAATATCTCGGACAAGCCCTCCCCCCTTAAAGTTGAGCATGTACCCATATTTCCTAACTGCTAAATAATTAGAGTAAAATAATTTTGCTAGTAGGCTACATATTTTGTCCTCTTAGGTCTAAATTAGTGTTTTCAAATTCGAAAGGGACTCTGAATTCGAAATGTACTGACGAATATGTTGCGATCATAAATATGGTGTAAATCCCCAAATTAAGAATCAAATACAGTTGGCAGTTGTGATTTAAGGCCGTGCTAAGGAGGGGGTGGGTTACATTTTCCTGTCGAAGTCTGTCACAAATTCTAGCATCACTTTTATCAGCTTTTCTGTTCTTTTCTTAGCTTAATGACTTTCTACATAACGTCTCCTGAACCACCGTAGCTGACTACAGAAACTGTGTATCTGATTTGCTACAGATGCGGTACAATTGCAATAAAAACGCCCCGCTCTTTACGCTAGTTTTATTTTATTAGTTTATATTTTTTTAAAGTAGAGTTGTGAGAAAGAGTCACACTTTAGTGTAAAGAGCGGAGCGTGAAGGAGGACACAGCTCCTTTCAGATACAGAATAATTTTTGTTCGTTTTAAGTTTCAATGTCGCTCCTTCCTTTCAGTTACAAACAAAAAAACAACTTGTTTCTCTTATTTAATCAAAAGAAAGACGGATGCGTGTTTATTTGTTGTTTAACATTAAAACTGAAGACAAACAGAAATTATTACATATATGAGAGGGTTGCCCCTTCGTCATAAATATTATTTTTGCTTCACATTAAAAAGTTTCTGCAATAATAGGGAAGCCATTCCCTCACTAGCATCTGTAGTAAGAGCTTAATCAAAAATATTATTCCCAATGAGGGAATATTAAAGTTTAAACCCCCATTACGTATTGATCAGGAGGACTTCTCACAATTCGATAGAAAATTCAGCCCAGAAAATGCACTTTAAAATTCACTTATATTTGAGGTTACAACCTCAAATATAGGCAAATACTGATCGACCGTTCCATTATATGGATCTGATTGAGATTCTTATATCTCAATGAGATGTATATACACATAGTTGCATTGAGATTCTTATACACACAACAACCCATGAAAAGCCAAAATAAGTATATCTTTCTGTCACAGTATAAATAGGGTGAAAGAACGATCTTTTAACCAATTAAATAATAAAAGAGACATTTTTTTTCAATTGAAATTAAGGAGTAACATTAAAACTGAAGACAAACAGAAATTATTACGTATATGAGAGGGTTGCCCCTTCGTCATAAATATAATTTTTGTTTCACATTAAAAAGTTTCTGCAATAATAGGGAAGCCATTCCCTCACTAGCCTCTGTAGTAAGAGCTTAATCAAACATATTATTCCCAATAAGGGAATATTAAAGGTTAAACCCCCATTACGTATTGATCAGGAGGACTTCTCACAATTCGTTAGAAAATTCAGCCCAGAAAAATCACTTTTTGCAATTTCGTACTCCTTATCCCCGCAGAAAAGACCCATAGATTTTCCACCCTACCCCAATAGCTGCTGTGCTATAATGCGCACAATGTTGTTCATTACAGCATTGCTTATTGTACATAATTTCTGAGCTATATCATAGCTTTTAATTTTTTATATACTTTTTGAATATTTGGGCCAAATTTGACGCCATATGGCAACATTACATCTAAACCACAGCGACGTTTATACCACTTTTCGATAGTTCAAAGTCAATTCGTTATCACAAAATGTACTCTTGATAGAATTTTGGGTTTGAATGAATTTATTTAGTGATTCGACTTACAAAAAGTATTTCACTTTCTATTCTAAAGCTAAGCACTATGGACAAAAAAAAAAAAAAAAAAAAAAAAAAAAAAAAAAAAAAAAAAGAAAAAGAAAAAGAAAAAGAAAAACATGAAAGCAACATAATTCATTTACCACACATAGATATAAAATACACGAAACATATTATTGAGTTCAAAATTCCATGGTTCTAAAAGTCTAGGCGACCAATTTTATTAATAAAATTCATGAATAAACGACGTACATCCTTCATATGCCACACCAAGCTTAGATCAAATGGGAAGTTTACTTTATAAAAAGTTAAATTTACTTGTAATGAAAATCTAGCTCGTATGTACAAGGGACAATCAAAAATGACATGATCCATAGTTTCATCTTCACCACAGACACATAAAGGGGAATCAATTTTCTTGATTTTATATAAAAATGAATTTAATCTAGAATGACATGTAATAACTTGTGTAAGCTTAAAAGATGGGGTTGTCTTTGCCGCTGCTTTAAAATCATTGACTGTTTTAAAAAAGTGTTTTGTCCACGGTTTGGCTGCGATTTGGAAGGCTGAAAACCATCGAGATAAAATTATATCATGTAATTTTTTCCTACCAAAGTTAGTAAATTGGTCACTTATATTTTCACAACTCGTAAATAATAATAATGCTTCTTCATCTATAAAAACACTATGCATGTTTGACCTAAAACAAATGCCAGAATGCCAGTTTTCTTGAATAGGCCAATAATTTGGTCTACCTTTTTTAAAATATCTGCTCAAAGATACTTCAACTGCACGTTGATCGAGAGGAAGACATCCGGCAATAGCTGTCACTGTATCTGTTTTCGCAGATCGGAAACCTTTTGAAATGGCAATCATTGACATTCTTTGTACGGATCTTAGTGCATTTTGAATAAATTTTTTCTTCACGGCTACTACCCATACAGGCGCGGCGTATAATATAGTGCTTTCAATGACACCTTTATATAAACTTCTTAAAGCTAGTGGTTTTAAACCCCATGTGGTTTTGCCGCTGACATAAGTCGTAAGGAATACTGTTTAGCTGCATTAACTCTGGTAGTGCCATGTTCGTTCCACGACAGCTTTCGATCCAAAATAACACCGAGGTACCTGACTTTTTCTTTAATTTCTACACGGGTATTCATAAACATTAGCGTTATATCTGGTACTTTATGTTTTCTTGTGAACAACAGCGCTTCTGTTTTATTTTCATCAAACTTAAGCTTATTATTGCCTGCCCATTCACAAAACCTCATAAATACTCCATTTGCCATATGAATGAGTTTCTGGGGAGTATCTGCAGAAATTGTAGCACAAATGTCATCAGCATAGGCCTGTACTACACAATGTCTCCCGAAATTGACACGCAGTAGGTCATCTATATTAATTAACCAAAGGAAAGGGGATAAAATACCTCCTTGTGGACAGGATTTTTCTAAAGACGTATTGAAAAAATCAGAACTATTACCATACATAGCACACCTATCGCTCAAATAACTTTCAATAATCTTAATCAACGATAAATCGAAACCTTTATCCACCAATTTATACAAAATTCCGGGGTGCCACGCGTTATCAAAAGCACCTTTAATATCAAAAAATAAACTTAATGTGTAACGCTTTGATTTTTGATCATTTTCAACTATCGTTACCAGTTTATCTAAAGCGTCTATTGTTGATCTATTTTTAACAAATCCAAACTGTTCATTTGATACCCATTCACTCTCAAGGTTTGTCTCAAAAACTCTATTCAATATTATTTTCTCTAAAACTTTTCCAAGGTGTGACAAAAGGCTAATAGGCCTATACGATGAAGATATACCATCATTTGATTTTCCTCTTTTTAAAAGAACGATTACATTCGCCTCCTTCCACGCTCTTGGAAAATACTTCAATGACAAACATGCATTATAGATTTTTAACAGCGTTGGAGATAATACTCCAAAATTTTTCTGTATGACTAAACTTACAATTCCATCCGGGCCAGGAGCTTTTAATGGTTTTAAAGATTTTATTATATCCTCTAGTGAATCTAGCGCAATAGGTTCAGGAGCTCCTTCACATAAGTCTAATTTTTCTTTCACTTCATTTCTTATATTTTTATGATAGAAACTCTCGCTTTGCAAATCATCACTCGGAAACCACTTCTTTAACAGTTCTTCGCCAGCTTCAGCATACGAAGAGGTCTGAGACCCGTCACTTTTTTGTATATGAATAGGTAATACAGGGGGAGGTTTTGAGCTACAAACTTTATGAATTGTATTCCAAAACCTCATAAATAGGGTCTACACTTGCCTATTCAGCACAAAATCGTTTCCAATCATCAAATTTAGCTTTTCTGATTGCATTTCCATATTGTTTTTTTGCATCTAACAATTTCGTTTCTAATTCGGGACTTCTAAATTTTTTGTAAGCTCTATCTGCTCTACGAAAATTTCTACGGAGTTGGGTTAGGTCATAATTCCACCATCGTTTATAATTAGAAAATTTACAATAGCTCTTTCTGGGGGTTGAACTTTCTGTGCATTGTTGTATTAAATTTGTCAGGTTGGAAACTATAACATCTATATCTTCCCGTGAACAAACGGGTAAACTGTAAATACCATCTATATCTTGTAATGATACTGTGCTAAAAATATTCCAATCACTCTTTTTATAATTATAGCGAACAGGGCCTGAATTATGTTGAAACTCAGCTTCCCCAAAATCCAGTGAGAACGTGATATAACTATGATCGGATAGTGGAAGGTAATCTAACACATTCCAATCACACAATTTTGACAACAGCCGAGATCCCAGCACTGTGATATCTGGACTGGTACTACCAGTACGTCTATACGTAGCAACAGAAGGATTATTTATCACGACCAAATTATTACGAACTAAAAATTGTTCCATATCTCTACCCCTTTTATCGGCATTGTTAACTTCCGACCACAAGGGGCTGCGCGCATTGACGTCGGCACCAATCACTAAAGATGAACGGTTCTTCAACTTGTCAATTGATGAAACACTGTCACAGGGGGAGGCTCCTGACGGAGGACAATAGGCAGAACACACAGTTATTTTTTTCTTGCTTCTAAAATATATCGTCGCAATAACACATTCATTTGAAGATAAATGGGCACAAATATCAGATTTCAGATTTTTCTTAATTAATATAGTAGCACTAAAAAACTTTTTTTCTAAATTTATTTTATAGTAGCATATATAATTAACAGGCACAGAAATAATTTTGGACTGCTTATTGACATATGGTTCTTGGATGAGTACCACATCGGGGTCCAATTCATCCATGATATTATATAATTCTAAAAGTGCTGCATATGAATGTTGTAGATTTATCTGCAAGAACTTCAAACGGCCGGTTGTCGAAGGAGTGTTAGTCATAAGAATAATCTATGCGGTTTTGCAAAATCTCTTTTAATTTTTGAGCAGTGGGACATTTTTTTTATATCATAGGATGTATGGCCATCCGCTTTCAAACCCTTCACGTGACAAGAATGGCAGTATGGACGATTTGAATCGCATGTTCCGTACTCGTGGTTCCCCATACAATAAGAACAGACAGTAGTTCCTTTACATTCGGCACTTTTATGTCCATATAAGCAGCACCTACCACATCTCTGCAAATATATATAATCAGTACAATCATTTATCATAAACCCGGTTTTGACACCTCTTTGATTTTTTATTTGATTCCTTATCTTCGGGGAAACTTCTAGTACAACGTCGGACGAGTCTTCACTTTTTCGAAGCAACGTAATTACTTTGAAAAATTCTCCTCGACTTTCCAATTCAGCTATAATTGTGTTGCTATTTAAAAGACAGGTTCTTACTTGTTCAATATCTTTTGAACAAGAAAGATTTCTAACTATCATCCTTGGTCTTTTCTTTATTGGTTGCTTGGGGTTGTATCTGGTCAGTTCCGATTTCTCCTCAAATACTTGAACTGCTTTTTTTGCATCCTCTTGTGAGGATAATTCAAGGATTATTTTCCCATTCCTTCCAGGCATAGCATTCAAAACAGAAAAGCTTTTTCTACTATCCTGGACCTTTTTCCCCAGGTCAGAAACGATTTTTCTTACCTCACTTTTCGCAACTTTTTTTCCACGATGGTTTTGACTCGCATTACATATCAGGGGCTCGAGAATAACCGAATGCTTCTCTGGACCTTTAACAGAGCTCGCATATGAAGTGATATGCGATCTTGGTGCAATGGGTGAAGAAAAAGGAAGGGGATTTGACTTGAGAAGTAGGTTTTCTTTCTCTAGCCTTAAAATTTCAGAAAGTCTGTCATTATCTCTTCGCAGTAATGTTGCATTCTCTTCTATTAGAAAAGTATAAAGTTCACCGATCCTATCACAGGCAATGGAAGTATTTCTTTTACCGCCACTGACTCTATGCTCTTTGATTGCCTCTTTCAGATAGGTAAGCAATTTAGACACTTTGTTTTCTTGAGTGAAAGTGATTTCATCTGGGTCAGCCATACTTCCAACGGTCGTCTCAATTTCTAAAGATAGTCATTCACATTTAAGTCATCGAGATCATTTTAATCCTGGTCAAAGTTTACATATTTTAACTGTTTTCTTCAAATTTGATTTGGTCTTAACAACGACGTAAGCTATAGCACTTATGGTATATCCAATTATAACGGGTTTATCCTCAGGGTTTAGATGTTCACACTTTCACGCCGAGAATGAGACTCCAATTTTGGGTCTGTTCATGCCAAAATTTATGTTCTGTGGGTATGGAATTTGTACACAATTTATGTAATTTGTCAATAATTCCAGGGAATATCATAATTTTCCCCCGATGGCATATTGGAACTGTTCGTGTCAGAAATATTGATTTGCGACACAAAATCACAGAAATTTTTACTTTCCTGTAGCAAGACCTCTCTTTTTACTTAAAAGGATACTATAAATTTGGATTTATGTTCGAATTGCTCCTCTTCAAAATACTACGACTACTTCATGGCTATGATCACTACTGAGAAAACAAAACAAATAGCCAAACCAAAAAAGAAATGCACATGCGCCCGATGTTAAACTTCTCGAGGAAAATGCCAAGTTTCATGTTTTTGCAAATAGTAATTAAATACCTGCTAAATCGCATACTTATGCACATGTTGAATATGCTACTTTACTTTCATCAAGATCGTACCCCGTTTAGGAGCGTTCTCCCCTTTTCCTTAAAAAGTATACTTTGATGATTTTAAATGTAGACACATGTCGTTTTTATTTACAGTTTGTTTTACAATGAACTGTTTGATACTTTCAATGCTAGCTTTGGACTGATGCACGTAATAACTTCGCATTTTCAAAAAATCAAAGTAGCGCTTTTTTTACGATTTTTTTTTGTGTTGACTACCTGAATGGATTAAACCACCAGCCTGGACCAACGAATTTAAATTTACTATACCCATAAATGAAAAACCTAAATATATCTAATCCGGCTATACCAAAATCAACTTAATTTCTTTTTGCGAAAAAAAGAAAACAAAAAGGAACTACTAAGCATCTGCTATCAACCAGTGACATGAATTTAAAAATACAATTTGACTGTTTCTTATCAAGAAATAATATACAAACGTAAATCATGCAATAATTACGGTAGAAATTAATGCTATGTTGACATCATGGACATATTTTTGCATTCCTTAAAAATATTATAGCCCCCAAAAGCCCAAACATACTTGAGTATTAATAAGGAAGAGGAAGGAGCCAATAAAAGCCAAGAGATTGGTATTATAAGTCAAATTTCGTCACCCTTATGCAAAAAGGGATATCCAAGAATTTCACACTTCTGACATAACGACCATAACATGTTAAATAAGCTACTCTCAAAGGGAGGATTAACAGGGAAATATTTTTCAACATTTGGGTCAAATGGGTCAAAATGGTTTCGGCCCTAAAAAAGACAGAAAATTATGCAGATTTTCATTCAATTCTTTTGAATAATGTTCTATCAACTGATCCATGTAAAGTTCTATACTAAAATTATTATCAACATTTGTTACAAAAGCAAGCCAAAATCGTAACTCTTAAGCAAAAAACCAAAAAAAGCTCAAAAATTATTGTTTTTATCAACCAGCAAAAAGACAATTTCAATAAAAAACGAATAGAAGTTAATTTCATATAAACTTTGAAAATCAAAGAGAATTAAAAGACCACACTAAACATAAAACGAGAAAAATTAGATTCAAATAACAATTCAAACTTAAGACAAACAGAAATTACTATCAATGAAGAAATCAGACCGAGAACGAACAGAAATTACAATATATAATCAAGTCAAACTTAAAACCAACAGAAATTATCACAAACAGGAGTAGAGCTAATATTCTCTACGCCTTCTTAAGATCAGAGCGTCTTTTGCTCTTTGCTAAAAACAAATTAAGTTTTAACATTTCCTCAGTGATAATGTTAATAAATTAAAAATTACTGAGACTTCCAGGAATGGATATTTTCATATCTTAAGCGTTCAGTCTAATTTAATTAGTTCTTTTCAGTAATCTTGGTTATCATGGTGATATTTTTTATTATTTTTTTTGTTGATGTTATGAAAAATTAAAACACATTGCTTGAAATACGATGTTTTTTCTGCAAAATACAAATGATGTTTTCGGTCTTTAAGAGGGTTCGGTTAGCTTAATTCCTATTTCTCATAAATTCTTTCCATTTTAAGTTTCAGTCGATTATTCAATGTGATTTCTGTTCATATTGGGTCTCGTTTATTTATTTGTAGTGATCTTTGTTCGTTTTAAATTTGAACTTCATTCTTATTTTATTTCTGATCGTCTTTGGTTTACTTTGGCTCTTCAAAAAAAAAAAATAAAATAAAAAGATTAAGTAAAATGGGAAAGAATTGTCGATGCTTTTTGATCCATCGTTAACGTCTGGTTTTCGTCTCTTTCAGAGCCATACTTGCACTTCAAAGGAAAGGAAAATTTATATAAGATTATTTCTATAAGCTGTATTATTCTAAGTGCTTCGGGTTCTTTTTTATCCTCCCCTAGTTGTTATTCAATTTGAAATCTCTTTCTTGTATATAATCCTAACCTGAGGGCTTAATTAAGAAGAGGAAGGAATAGCTGCTTATGTTGAAGAAAGTACTTTTCGAAATATTATTCTACGAGGTCTTATATTTTTCCTTTTATACAATTGTCATGACAATTGACTTTCTGTCACTCGAGGTGCGATAGAAATAGAAAAATAAGGCAAGTGCTTATTCTTAATATATTGATCGGTACCATAAGACAAGTAAATTCAGGGGGGTTTAAAATGTATTTAGCTGGGATATGAAGAGTGGTAAATATTTCATTTGATGCAATTGAGAAAGCTTTTCATGGTAATCAAACAGTTCGTGGTAACGAACTGTAGTAAGGAGCGACCCGGCTCAATAGTAACCAAAACTCTAAAAAATTGAATTTTGATATCAATAGCTGCATCAAAAGAATTGCATTTTAATACTGATTTAAAATATATAAGTTTCATCAAGTTTAATCATGCCCATCAAACGTTACGAGCCTGAGAAAATTTGCCTTATTTAAGAAAATAGGGGGAAACACCCCTAAAAGTCATAGAACCTTAACGAAAATCATACCATCAGATTCAGCGTATCACAGAACCCTACTGTAGAAGTTTCAAGCTCCTATCTACAAAAATGTGGAATTTTGTATTTTTTGCCAGAAGACAAATCACGGGTGCGTGTTTATTTGTTTTTTTTCCCAGGGGTTATCGTATCGACCAAGTGGTCCTAGAATGTCGCAAGAGGGCTCACTCTAACGGAAATGAAAAGTTCTAGTGCCCTTTTTAAGTGACCAAAAAAAATGGAGGGCATCTAGGCCCCCTCCCACGCTCATTTTTTCCCAAAGTCAACTGATAAAATTTTGAGATAGCCATTTTGTTCAGCATAGTCGAAAACCATAATAACTATGTATTTGGGGATGATTTACTCCCCTACAATCCCTGGGGGAGGGGATGCAAGTTACAAACTTTGACCAGTGTTTAACAGACATTTTCAGGGGGATTTTATTTTGTTTGGGGGGGTGGGGCTGAGGGGAGGGGGCTATGTTGGAGGATATTTCCTTGGAGGAATCTGTCATGGGGGAAGAAAAATTCAAGGAAAAGGGTGCATGATTTTCTAGCATTACTATAAGAAAACAATGAAAAATTAACATGAAAACGTTTTTTAAAATGAAAGGTAGGAGTAGCATTGAAACTTAAAACGAACAGAGATTATTACGCGTATGAGGGGTTCTAAAAATACTTTAGCATAAAGAGCGAGGTATTTAGGAGGAGATAAATACCTCGCTCTTTATGCTAAAGTATTTTTAGTAATTTCAACTATTTATTCTACGGCCTTTCTGATTCAGGGGTCATTTTTAAAGAATTGGGACAAAACTTAAGATTTAGTGTAAAGAGCGAGGTATTAACGAGGATACAAACCCCCTTGTATACATAATAAAAATATAAGATTATGAAAGTTTGTTACGTAAGTTGCTAATTTATAAGTTACGTATATTTTTTACTAATAAAAACGTTCGTTAAAAATTAAAAGTTCTAGTTGTGATTTTAAGCAACCAAAAAATTAGAGGGCAACTAGGCCTCCTTCTCCACCCCTTATTTCTCAAAATCGTCTGATCAAAACTAAGAGAAAGCCATTTATCCAAAAAAAAGAATTAACATACAAATTTCATTATAATAATTTATGTGGGGAGAGCCAAAACCAAACATGCATTAATTCAAAAACGTTCAGAAATTAAAAAAAAAAAACTAATTTTTTTAGCTGAAAGTAAGGAGCGACATTAAAACTTAAAACGAACAGAAAATACTCCGTATATAAAATGGGTTGTCTCCTCCGCAATCCCTCGCTCTTTATGCTAAAGTTTGACTCTTTGCCACAATTCTACTTTTTAAAACAATTAAAAGCTTTAGCGTAAAGAGCGAGGGATTGCGGAGGAGACAACCCATTTTATATACGGAGTAATTTCTGTTCGTTTTAAGTTTTAATGTCGCTCCTTACTTTCAGCTAAAAAAATTAGTTGTTTTTTTTATTTAATTTAAGATGGGATGAGGTTACTTGAACGATTTTACTTGAACGGTCCTTACTTAGGGTTTGCAAAACGAAAATCTACTCGTGATTATAAAAATATTTGCCTTCAGTTATTGAAATATGCTTCAAAGCTGTTATTTCCTCAGTGCATCTTATAATTGTGTTTGATCAATTGAAATTTTATGCACTGAAGATTCGTCAGCCAAATACGTCAAAGCTCAATATTGATTTTTAGCTAAATCTGAGTTTTCAGTCTAAAGTCTTTCCAGGAGTAAGGGGAATTCCTACCATTAGCCTACACAGTTGTCAAACAGGAAAAGATAGTGAAAAGCTACACTGAAAAATTTTCAGCGATAAAGGTGCATAGCTAATGCATTTGGGTGTGGTCTCTTGTTCACAAAAGAAATTGTGGCTGGTTAAAAAAAAAATAAATAAAAAAAAATAAAAAAAAAATATATTTGATCTGAGTTACAGCTAATACATCTATTAACAAATGAACTAACACCATTTTTATACAATCCTAATAAGGGGGGAATTAAAGTCAGGTTTGATTCTCACTCAATTGTACTATCTGTCTTGGCTTTTTCTACAATTAGCCATGACTTGATGCCCACAACTATTCCATTTTAATTCAAAAATCAACACAATTTGAATTAACCAAACCTGCATTAATCCCCCAATGCAAACATGTCATTAATCCTCCCCTCCTTATTAGGATTGTATAAAAATGATGTTAGTTCATTTGTTAATAGATATGTCTATCTATTATCCGCCCATGCGTCATTGCTAGGGCAGTAGAACTGCCCTAGTTCTAGTAATAGCCATAGAGCTAAGATAGTGATAAGGCCTATAGTTTTCTAAGTGTTTGGTTAATTTGGCACGGGTAAACGGGGGGAGTAAGTGTGCCTCGTTTTTTTTGGGCCAAAATTTGTTTGTTATCTTTTAGCTAGTCACGCCTGTCTAGAGTCTCAGGCAGGTTGACCAAGAATTTAAAATTGACATAGGACCATTAGATTGCCTGAAATGAGAGGTAAACAAGGGACGCCTGCCTATGGTCTTAGGCAGGTTTAACCAAGAATTTAGAATGGACACAGGACCGTTAATTTGCCTAGAATGAGACGTAAACAAGCATCTAAAGTCAAAATGGGGCCATTCTGAAATGAATGTCAGGCAAGGCAATTGATTCAATTTATAAACTTAGAGTTTCATAACACAGAGAACACGTTGTTCGAACAGAAAATCTTTACTAAAATAATTGACTAACTTTGTTTGAATAAATCACGAAATGAAAACTGTGGCCAAGAAACTCGACCAAGATAGAATCTTTAGCATTTTTTTAGAAAAAATTCGACAGTGACTCCTTTGAATATTCAGTATGGTTATGTTGAAGATGGATCTTAGAAAACCTTAGACAGCTGTGACCTGGAATTTAAAACACTTTTGGATTTTTATGGATCCTATGACAAAAAAAAACAATGGGGATCGTTATAGCAACCAAAGCTTAATATTAAAAGGAAGATCATAGTGCTTATTTTACAAAATTTAGGAAGATTTATTTTTTAAATTCCCGTTTTTTTTCTCTGACTCTAAGAAAAAAACCGTTTCGTATTGCTATTATTCTGCTTACTTGTCTTATACTTCTAGTTACCTTCTAGTTGAGAAGCAAGTAAACTATAGTATCTATGGTACTACACTATGCACTATCTATGGTCTGCATTACAGTAGCTATGGTATCTACTTTTTGGACAGCATTGTATTTTTGGCCATAGCAAAAATACATAATACAGTATTTTTGCAAAAAATATTGCGTAGTCCAAAAATCAAATTTATTAGTCTCCTTTAGATATTACCTTAGAAATAGTTTGTAAATTAAAAAAGATCACGAGCACTGAAGTCCCGCAAAGAGTGACAAAACCCATTAACAAAACCCACCTGACAACGCGGCATAAAAAAGTTCTTTAGGAATAAATCGGATTTTCCAGTTAAATCTACTGAAACATAAGAAGTGTAAACCCCGAAAGTTCCAACGGAAATAAATTTAAATAGTCTTGCGTAAAAGTAAGAATCAATAGAAATTTGGATGGAACTGACCTGGAATATTTTAAATTTTGTGTAAATAAATAAAAAAACAAGTTTTTTAAATGAAAGTAAGGAGCGACATTAAAACTTAAAACGAACAGGAATTACTCCGTATATGAAAGGGGCTTTTCCTTCTCAACGCCCCGCTCTTTACGCTAAAGTTTGATTCTTTTTCTTAACTCTACATTTTAAAACAATAATAAGGTTATACAATAATAAGGTTATAATAAAGGTTTCTATAACACACGTTAATAAATCATACATGTCATCATCTGGAAAGTGCTGTTTGACGAGGTGGAAAGTAATAAAATCGTCGTGCTTTAGTACTTGGATGGCTTAACCAAGGGATCTGGGGAAAAACCATAGGAATCTAAAAAACTAATTTAATTTAAGTAGGTATTATCATTTTCAATGATTTTCCATTTGAATTCTAACTACAGCAACTTCTCAGACGGTTTCGGTATGATATTTTAAGAAAAAGACCCATCTACCCATGTGCCATTTGCGACTCCACCTTTCTGCATCCGAGTCAGCGCTGGTTATATAAATTTCAAATCATAGTTGCAATTGTGCATGTAAACTGATAGAAAATATTGTTCATAACGTTTTCATTACAAGATTTATGCGCCATATTCTGCATGTTATTCTCTCCTGATAAAATATGATTACTTAAGTCTACAAAGGGTTGCCGTCATATTATGTAAAACAAATTTTTGATTTGAGTGTTTATAGGAATTGTGTAGAAAATAGTCTAGTCCCAAGAGCCGAATGTTACTCTTTCCCGATAAAATATGATTACTTAAGTCATTGTTCCGAAGACTGCCATATTCCCACTACCCTCAAACAATTTTCTCTTGCAAACCATACACCTAAATAGCAGGTCCCATCGTGCTTTTTACCCTTACTTAAATCCGACTAATATGTGGAAGAGGAAAGAACTGTCCAATTGCATCAGGGTCTTTGGCAGGCTCATAGAGAACCATACTCAGCGTTTCATTGATTCAATGGACAGAGCACTTACTGAAAGTAAACCCTCTTTTTATCTTTAAGTTCACCCTTTGTATAATCTGTATCCTACTGTATTACTGAAACCCTAGTATTTAAATGCTCGTTGGTCCTCTGAAAAATATCTATCCCCTTAAGTGTCACAGATTATTACTATTTGAAACAATTAAAATTGACCTTACAAAATTCTGGCCCCTCCTCATTCCCATCAACTGCCATATCATACAAACAAATCTTACCATCATCATCTCTCCAGGACTTATGCCCAGCGACAAGGACTGAACATAAGTACTAGCACCCTGTGTCAAAACAAAAGTTTTTACCCCCTTACAACCCTCTAAGCCAGAATTATTATTTATAAAATTACTCTTCCCCTCCCACCTCTTAAAACAAAATCATTTTCGAGTTTTTTTTATATTAACATCAAATTTTTCTGTAAATAAAATTACTGAACCGTTCCCATTTTCATTATGATTCTTTGCCCTATTAAAAATACTCATAACTTATTATATTTTCTGTTTGCAGGTAATGCGAGTATACGTCACCCATCTTTTCACTTAAAAAATATTTTTTGAGCGACGGATGCTTTCACGCTGCCCTACCTCCCACTTCCTTAGTGTGTTTTTCAAGAAGTGCCTGAATCTTACGGACATAAGAGTGTGCTATGTCCACCAGATCCGTAAGGATACTACCAATTTTTAGGGAGCTGAAGGGGTCTCAAAAGCCAATTCGGAAAACATGATTATTGCGCAAAGTAGTATCGGCCAAATGAAAATTTGGTAAAACAAGGAGCCGAGCCGCTTCCACTTTGTCCTGCTCCCCATCATCACTTTTCGAGATGGGCACTTTCACGACCTTGTTTGCTGGTAACTGATCAACCCGTTCTTAGTCTTTGTCAGGCCGAGATCCAGCGAAAATGCATTTGAATAAAACATAGGAGGAGATAAATTCACTGGGTTTACCCCCACACTATAATCCTTCTCAAGTTCACTGTTCTCAAGGGGCTTACATAGATTTTCCTGAAATTGTGTAGATATTGACAGGATAATTGTCTTAATATAGGCCCTTTGTGTAGGCATATGAACCTAAAAATTAATAAGAGCTTATTAGCTCATTGAAAAACTCCTGATTTCATCCTGTGAAAGAAGTAATATTAGACTAAAAAGAGAACAGTTAAAAGCGACCATTCAGATGAATTGAGACCATACTACCACCAGAGGGAGTTATGACCATACATGGGCTTCCAAAGAGAACTTTTGGACTTATGGAGACCACACTTACCAGCTAAGAATTTAATGATTATAAACACGCCTCCAAAAGGACACTTTGGATGTGTTAAGACCATACTGCCAGTTAAGAATTTAATGACCATTCATAGATCTAATAGACCATTGATTTAATGACCATTTGTGCGTGCTACTCTGCCAGCCAAATGAATGAGTTATTCTCCCCTTTGGACACTTTGGATGTATTAAGACCATACTGCCAGTTAAGAATTTAATGACCATTCATAGATCTCCAGAATGCCGATAGGAAGATACACCGATACGATACAACACCGATACGAAGACCATAGAATTAGCCAGTGGCCTTTTGAATAGGATTCTCAACTCGGAATAAATCATCTGTGTTGGATTGGTGGAGGAGGGGGCAGAGAGATACCAAAGCACATCCTTCGCTATCCAGCCTTATAAGACAACGCTATTAAATTTCTGACTTACCAAATTGTTTCCATTCTCACTTCACCTTAGATCAGGGCTAATGTAGGGAGGAAACCCTTGGGTATCACTACACGGTGGACTTACATTCAATAAGCTGGCTCAGATCTTTGAGCCGTATTCTCCATAACATATTTTCCCTCGTAGAAGATTTTTCAACAGTATAGGGGTTAATCCCTATACCGCACTTTCTTAACAGCTATCTGATAACCTACACCGCAGGCGAGTGTGATAAACTGTAGACACTGAACAAATGTAAGAAATATTTCTATTTCAATCAAAGCCAAACCGGAACTAACCCCAAAATATAAAATATAAAAACACGATAAACCACCCATGGAATTCTGAACCAACTAGCTATGTCGGGGTTTGTGCGTGCTACTCTGCCAGCCAAATGAATGAGTTATTCTCCCCTTTGGACACTTTGAATGTATTAAGACCATACTGCCAGTTAAGAATTTAATGACCATTCATAGATCTTCAAAATGATCCTGCGAGTCCGTAGCCCACGACACTACGAATTATAAATTTAATAGGCAACTAAGAGAGATAAAACTTCACAAAAAACAAATTCCATACGAGACTGTGGCCAGTAGAGAGAAAAGAGTAAAATAACGTGGATATTTCACCTGTATATCAACTAAGTGTCCTCAGCACAAGATAAAAAGAAAAAAAAGTAAATTAAAACAAATAAAACCACCACCAGTCATTATAAATACAATTGTCGCTACTGATCCACGTAGGGAAAAGAAGCTATTAGAGTTACTTCAATGAGAACATCAATGCAGCATCAGTTGCTTAGATGGATGCCTAGTTGAGATACAGGTGAAGTATCTGCGTTATTTTAGTCTTTTCTCTCTACTGGACGCAGTCTCGTTTGAGCTTTTTTGTGGAGTTTCATCTTTCTTTGTTGTTTGTTGTCATGTTTGGCTACTTCGACTTAAGAACTTTCATTTATAAATCTAATTTTCAAGAAAGTACCACGCAAGTTATCCCTCTTTACCTTTCGGGTAACATAATGTTCTAAAGAGTCTTCAAAACTTACCGAGGGGATGTTGGTGTCCAATATCGGGGTTTGCTTTGATCTGGTCCCAAAAAAGTCCACGGAAAAGTCCTCAATCATGTGATCGAAGTCTTTTTCGGGTGTGGTCTGGAAAAAGTTAATACCAATTTTTACTCTCTTGGTGCAACCTAAGTACCCTCAAATCTTCTTCAGAACTAACGGGCCAGGGTCTCGTTATTATGGTAAAATGAATATTAATCTAAGGCTCCTCAAAGCCCTCAGAATTGGCAGACTAGGTCCTGCCATTATACTGAAAAGGGAGTTTTAATCTAAAGACCCACAAATCCCCTCTTCTAAAAATTTTAAACACTAGAATGCATTATTTCTTAATACAATAATCTTAGTTATTAACTTGGAAAGAGCGACTTATTTTTTAGCTTTTTCCTTGGGGCCACCCCAGAAAAGTATAGTTGTGGTCCCTGATATTTTCATCATTATTAAGTTGAAAAAAAAATATATTGGTCAACGCCATTTAAATCTCCTTCTTAGAACACTTTTCATCAGTAGAGTGCATGATCTTAAAAACATCATATTTTTAATGCAATTCTAAGAGCTAAAAGCATGATGAAAAGTCCATTGCATTTAGAATCGAGGAGGACCAATAGTAAACCAAAGGGAATGCTTAGTTTTTAGAAAAATTAATTTTAAGCGAAAAGCCCTTCAAAATTTGATAATGCTGAACTATTTTATGGAGTGGAAGAGCCTCGTTATTTTCCCTTTTATTAAGGCGAAATGAATTTACTACTTTGAATGTGCAGTGATGAGGATGGGGAATGCCGTTCCCCCTTCTACTAGCACCAAACATGGTTTTCCAACACTTTCTAGTTATTCTTTCTTTGTTTGCCCGAAAAAGACTATACATTAGGCCAAAAAAATTACGTTTCTACTGCTAATAAATAAGCCTTTCGAAAAATATCTATAATTTTCACTTAAATTAAGATTAGCAGCATGCATGCGGAGGGCTGGAGGTGGTGTACCATGGCCTTGCTTGGGGGACTTGAAGGTCCAGTAGCTTCACTGCGATATGGTACAGGTCTTGGGCGGGCATTGGAGAGGCCGACAAATTTGCAATGTATAGGGGCCTTGTCCAGACTTTGCAGAGCGGTTTTTCGCATCGCATACCTTTGCCCATTTTGGAGAGGGAGATATTTGGTTCAAATTTTCCATAAAAAAGAAAGACAACTTTAGTTTTCCAGGTAGTGAAAAACTACATTTTCTTTAGTGAAAACACAACTTACACCATCTTAAATCCCACCCCTTTAATATCGATGCTAGAAAACCATAGTTTTCACGGGCTGTGATCATAAAAAAAAAACTTTCGAAAGAAAAGTAAAGAATTCAATCCACCTGAGTATTTTAGTTGCTCAGTTAATTTTTTTGCTTTTATTCTTGCTATAACATAGTTACAAAGGCTTTAAACAATGTCGTTTAAACATTTAAACACGTCCCGCTTCTTTATCACTGTCATTTCTATTTTTGCTCTCCAACTTAAATTGTAATTCAAGTAGATTTTCAAAGAAAACCTATTTTATAAATATTTGCGCACATCTCCATATCAATTTCTTACCCGCATAATTTTCGAAAGCCTTCCTTTTATTGATTTCAAACATCTCTTTCCCTTATTGCGTTTCTAAACCTTGAAAATTTAGATTTGCGTACACCCCATAACAGTTTTTTACCAACTTACTTTCAAAAGCCCTTCCTTAAAATTTCAAACCACTCTCCCTAATAAACTCCCATACTTAAATTATTAAGATTGTCGTAAATCCCTATATCAATTTTTCACCACCATACTATTCAAAAGGCTTCCTCTCATTGATTTCAAACAACTTTTTTGTTTATTACGCTCCTAAGCCTTGATAATTTAGATTTGCGTACACACCCATATCAATTCTTACCAGTATTCTTTTCAAAAGTCTTCCTTTTATTGATTTCAGAGCATTTTTCCGTATTAAACTCCTAAACTTAACTAATTAAGATTTTTGCACATTCCTATATACATCTTTCACCACCATGGTACAAGTTAAACTTTCTTTTATTGATTTAAAACCCATAATTTTCCGTATTGCGCTCCTAAGCCCTTATAATTCCAATTCACGTATACCCCAATATTAGTTTTTACTATCATACTTTTCAAAAGCATTTCTTTTAGTAGTCTCAGAGTACTTTTCTCCGTACTGCCATCTTTAAATGAGATCTAATCGCTTTTTTCATATGAAAATAGAAATTATGCCTGGCACCATCCCCTACATCAATTTTAAATATAACTCGCTCTTTTTGCATAGCTATCGGACAGGCTTAAAGTCTCAAAGCTGAATTTTGTAAGCTGTCATTTTACCTTACAAAGGAAGTATTTGGCTTAAATCCAAAAAGTCCCCTTTTCACTCAATTTTTAACGGTATGCATTACGTTAGCTAGACACAGGAAGCTAATGCTACATCTGACAGCTTGATACGATTATGGTTATATCCCAATATACCTGCTTATGAAAATGTGTAAGATAGGCTGTATCGTGCTATTCAGGGTCAATAACAGCTTAAAGAGGGGGATGGATGGTAACCATGGTCTATCCCACGTAGCTGTTTATAGAATTTTAATCTTCTGCTAGAATATTGAAATACACATTGAAAATGTGAACCAGAAAAGCAAATATTTTTAAAGTATAAAAATAAGAGTAATCTATAGCTGAGAAAACCAAGCAATAGCAGAAAGGATGGATTCTTAGATATTTATCTAATATAGAGAATTATAGTAGCCTAGCTCAAATGTCGGTATGCATACCTTATTTTTCGGTGGGGGGATATATAGATTAAGAGGCTTTAGGAAATCTTGTTATGTTAATTTAAAGATCTAATAGAAGACTAACGGGAAAGTTTGTTCAATAAGTGTTTTTATTATGTTGTTTAATACCTGTTTTATACTCACCAGGGATGTTGGAACTACTCGGTTCCTCGTTTGAATAGTAGCAGATGCCATTTTTATTGAAATAACGGGAAGGCTTTGTTCCATAAAATCAATGGTTTCTATAATGGTACTCCATATAGAAAGTGGCGGAAAATTTGCTAGCGCAAAGTGACTGATATGCATGAATATATGGGGATGATGTAAGGACTATGCTCTTTCTTAAAGGGGGTGGCCCCATGAACGTTTTTAAAAGGAAATCTAGATTTTTCGGGGGGTGTTCCAAGGTTTTTTAAGGACTCTTCATTATGTAACAATATTAGAAATCCTGATTGGGTGTGGCCTCTTGTAGGTCTTTAAAGAATTAAAACTTACTTCCTTTAGAAAACATCCTCTATGTTGTAATAAAGCAAAAGTAGACATACCTATGATGTAAGACGCACCTGATGTCTGTTGCCAGAATGAAGGGATAGGTCTCTCGTGAAAAGCAGGGCTCCCATGGAGACCAAGGATGGAAATCACATGAAATCTAGGGACAGGGCTTCTGTGGAAGTGCCTATGGCGTCACTGCTCATTCTTGTATTTCACGCTCCTCTTAAAAATCTTTAGGGGTTACATTTTTCATGGACCATTTTTGTTTCGACAAATTGCTGTGCACAACTGACTCTTTAGCATTAAGGCCATGAAATTTGTTGGGAGAGCTCAATTCATATTTATACTACACAAAATTAGATACAAAAATTGGACAGAAAATAAGAGCAAGATCAAAGTTTCTTGCGAATATAAATCATCTTGCAAATTAAGAGGGCTATTTCTGCCTCAACCATCCCCACTCTTTACACCAACTTTGAATCCCCCCCCTATGCACTTCAAAAATGAATGCTTTCCAAAAACAGCATGTTGATTTAAAGTTTTTTTTTATATAATACCATAAGATTGGAATGGTTTATTCATTTGCATTTGCTTTAAAGAATTAAACTTTTTGTTTAAGTGTTTTTAAAGTGTCTGTGAATAAACCAATGAGGAGTGTGAGCTGGCAATTTATTTTTTGTTCTCTAAAATGCTTTCAGTTAAGTCAGTTAAGTAGAAACTTTCACTGAAAAAGTGAGATTTAGTCGGACAGTAGCCCTCCTCATATATAGAAAAATTTCTGTTTATTGAGTCATAATATTGACCTTTACTTTTGATCTGAAATACCGGTTTTTCCTTTGTTTTTATGAATTGGAATGAAAATATTTTATCTGCAAATTGGTTCAATAGAAATGCAGCCACAAATATGCAAAAACGGATTAGGTATTTGTGCTATATTCAGAATTTGTCATTTGACATAAAATGTTACCGTAAAACTTACATTGCATGTAGACTTTTTAATCAATGTTTGCAAATAGACTTTATTTCTTATTTTTTCATCTTAATTGGTTCTTCTGGAAAGGAGTAAGCATAAATAAGTTTGAATTAAAGACCACCTGGTCTTTAATACAATTAAATACAAAAAAAACAAGTTTTTTCAACTGAAAGTAAGGAGTGACATCAAAACTTAAAACGCACAGAAATTACTTCGTATATGAAAGAGGCTGCTTCCTCATCAACGCCCCGCTCTTTACGCTAAAGTTTTTTACTGTTTTAGAAAGAAGAATTGAGAGAAATCTGATGGTGTGATTTTCGTTAAGATTCTATGACTTTTAGGGGGTGTTTCCCCCTATTTTCTAAAATAACGCAAATTTTCTCAGGCTCGTAACTTTTGATGGGTAAGACTAAACTTGATGAAACTTATATATTTAAAACCAGCATTAAAATGCGATTCTTTTGATATAGCTATTGGTATCAAAATTCCATTTTTTAGAGTTTTGGTTACTATTGAGCCGGGTCGCTCCTTACTACAGTTCGTTACCACGAACTGTTTGATATTGCGATTTCGTGCTTGGTATTTTCTGTTTCCGGCCATAATTAAACTCCGCTCTTAAAACTATCCCAAATCCTACTTCAGAATTTTTCCCATTTCCCATATCCTCTTAGGATAAATAAGCGTGTATTTATGTGTTGAAGTTAGATTGGATTCTCACGAACTGGAAAAGAACATTCAAACATAAATTGTCTATTGAAGATCTAGAAGGTCTGGAAAAAGCACAAATAAAAGAAATGTTGCTTAGAAGTGTCTTCAACTAAGCGGTTTATTACACAAGGTATCATTTATACAAGTCTGTGAATATAAACTAAGCCCTAGGGGTGAGAATGGTACTATCAGTTATATCTTGATATCATGATGTATAATGAAGCCACTTTATAAAAAAAATATAATTTTGATTCTCCATAAGTAATACATCATTACAAGTCTCCAAAACCTGTTGGATACAGAGTAAGTAAACTAGGTTACAGAAATTTCTTTAGAAGTAAACAGGGGAATAGCTCCCATCCCAAGCTTCAAGAATTTCAATTAGCCCTATAATTCCGTACATCTTGACCATAATTTTCCATTTATTATCCTTCATTCGGAATTTATCATCTCGAGTCAATAAACAGCTTATCGGTTTGTGCTGGAAAAAAACAGGATTCAATCTGCTTTGTAGGCTTGTTTGTGCTTTACCGACTTCCTCATTGAATGTACAAACAATTCGATTCGAATGTAGAAACAAACAATTCGAATAATGACGAAGACCATACTGCCTTTCCATAATACAAATACAGAAGATAGAATAATGAGGACTTTTTTCCCAAGACTGTGAATGAACAAAACCTATTTGAATATAGGATTATAGCAAAGAAAGTAATAAAAAACAACACACTTAAAAAAATCTCTTGGTTAAAAAGCCATTTTTTTAAAATAGCCCTAACGAAAATGGTTACTTCTTAACGAAAAGTTCAGGCACGACTGTGTGGTAAAAGCTGACGTTTTACAAGCTAATTGAAATTTTTTGAAAATTTCTTAAATTCCCCCTCCCATGAAATTTTTGACTGATTCTTAAATACGTAACAAAAATGGACTCAACAATTTTTATGTGCGTTTTTTGAGTTTTTTTGTGTGTAAACCCTATGAAAAATTCTTTTGTTAAAGGTTCATTCATTTCACTAACTGTATTTATTAAAAATTGGAATGATTTCTGTCGCAATAAGAAATTATTCCAATTTTTAATAAATACAGTCATTGGCCACAGGTTGTAAGCCTGAGAAAGAAAAGACTTAACTAGCATCATTTGTATAATGAAACCTACCTTCATTTTTGAAGGAAATGATTTTAGCTTCTAGTAATAAAAATTAAAAGTTTACATCCCAAACCTTTATTCAATTTTACACCACTCAGATAATTCACCTTCCCTCTTTAGGGAGACACCTTGCCTCTGAAAAAGCTCTATGGTTTTCAAATAAGTGAAGAAAATAGAGTGAGGTTGGTTGGAAATAATTTCTGAAAGTTTGAATTTTGCACGCGAGATTTAAATAGTTTATTCCAACCTATGGGAAATTCTAAACTTTTTGTTGTATTAAAAAATTGCTGAGTTAAATGCTTCCAATTTCAACGCTAATTTATTTGAAAAATCATAACTCTTAGAACTATGACCAGGCACGTTTTTCTATAGTAGAAAAAAGATTAATAGACAAGACATAAAATAAAAACTAGAAAGGCGAACTTTAAAATGACAATATCTATATATTTTTAAAAGATGCTTATTCTTTACGAAAATAAAAAAAAAATAAAGGAAGCTACTTTGTTCTGTGTATACTCCTAATAAGTATAATTTTATGGACGTTGATATCTTTCATCCGGGAGTTCTTAAGCGCATGGCCTTTGAAGAATTTTTCGGGCCTTCTAAATTGCATGCTGTTACAGCTAGAAAGGCTATAACTGGTGAAGGCCAACTGGGTTGGCCTTCACCGGTAACTGTATCGATTGTAAATTCCCGAAAGTTCTAGCTGTACTTTAACTTTGTTCATAATAAAAAAATAAAGAAAATTTTTAAACAAAAATAAACAATAGGTTGTATTTTTTATTTCGTAAAAGACAACTAGTACTTCAGTTTTTGGAATGGTTTGAGAGGTGTTAAATATTGCCTAGTTTTTTGGCAATTTTTTTCGCTTTTAGTTTGACTTCATTGTTCATTGTATTTTGAGGTAGCTTTAGGTTTAATTCAATATTTATTGCTGCTCGTTTTAGGTTGAACCTCTTAGGTAAGCAGCTTTCTGCCCGTTTTGAGTCTTTAATTCGCTATGTAGTTTTGAAAAGAAAATTCTGTTTTTAAAGTTTATTTAATGTTTGTTTTTAATAGCGTAGTATTTTCAAGAAGTAATAGTCTATATGTTGGCTATTAAGGTTAGCAAATGTTAATGAATAGCAGAAACCTTGCGGTAGCTGTCCTGCGGTAGCTGTGGGATTATCCTTTGCAGAAGGAGCTTGAATTCGGGCAGTCCTATTGAGAAAAAATTGATAGAAATAGCAATAGTAAAAGCATAAAGGTTACAACAAGAAGCTTTAGCTAATGTAGGGGCAGTCTGGTAAATCTGACTCATCTGCGGACAATTCAGCTTAAAATATTTGTTTCTGGCTTCCATATTTCGATTTAAGCATTAGAATTTTGATCAATACCCTCAGAAATATGTAACGGAGAGGGGTTTTTGGAATCGTGAGCAGTATTTGTGAAAATGCATTTAATATATGCTGATTTTTAACTTCTATATTGTAGTATTAGCGTCAGATTTGTAAAATAAATCACAGAATTTGTTACAAACTAATGTTAGTATAAATAAGTTACTATTTGTGAGATGTCTACGTAAAATGGTTTGTTTTGGGTTTGTTTATTGTAATATTAGCCTCAAATTCAAATTCAAAAATATGTACTTTAAGTACATTTAGTTTTTGAAATTGTACTTACGGTGTTCTTATATGTGTTGGGACAGACACTGCCTAAAAGGCTCGCACTGGACCGTCTGATCAGAGGGATTGAATTTTATTGCATGACTCTGATTTCTATTTACTAGTAACACGACCATCATCTGTGAAACAAATAATTAATGAGTAAAGATTTTTTACTTCTGTATTCCACCATTAGCCTCAAATTTGTAATCACAAACCTTGAAAATCTTTAACATCAACTTTCGTTGAAATTAAGCTATTTTTGTAGAACATATACCCGATGCAGTGCGTTATAATTTAGAAATGTGATTTTTTTTCTCTTTTTCATGTTCGGTCATGGGGGCCCATTCACTAAATAACGCAGTGGCGTCAATGAACGGGACAATTAGCTACCCTCGAAGATCTCTAGCCTCCTTTCTATTTCTACCTAGATTTTGAAAACACCCTTTTAGGTATTTTCATTTATAAATAACTGTTTTAGTATTTTTAAGAAAAGTTGAAATAAGAACAAAATTGCCTTCCCCGCACATTTAGACAAATGCAACATTTGATTGTTTTAATTTGGAAATAGGAGAGTTGGTAGGTTCAAACCCATGGGATTTAGTTTTTGCCCTTCAATAATACAGATTGACAGTCTTTGTGTGAGTCTAATTTCAACAGGTTGTGACAAACTGTTCATATTACAATTAATATATTAAAATTTGATTTGATGTCCTACAGGCTGTGTATTTTTTCGAAGGCTAATGGTGCATTGAAGTAAATCAATCTAACATCTTTTCAATCCCAGCCCCCTTTGAGCAGTAAAAGCATGCTGCTACTGCTCAACGAGAAGCAACCTATCTGCTCAAAGATTAAGCTTCTGCATACGCAAATCAAGCTGTAGTTTATAGTATGTGATTAAATAAAAAAAACAAGTTTTTTTAACTGAAAGTAAGGAGCGACATTAAAACTTAAAACGACCAGAAATTACTTCGTATATGAAAGAGGCTGCTTCCTCATCAACGCCCCGCTCTAAAGTTTGACTCTTTCTCTCAATTCTTCTTTTTAAAACAGTAAAAAACTTTAGCGTAAAGAGCGGGGCGTTGATGAGGAAGCAGCCTCTTTCATATACGAAGTAATTTCTGGTCGTTTTAAGTTTTAGTGTCGCTCCTTACTTTCAGTTAAAAAAACTTGTTTTTTTTTATTTAATTTCTGAACGTTTTTGAATCAATGCATGTTTTGATTTTGGGTCTCCGCAGAGGAATAATTAAAACAAAATTTGCATTTTTTTTTTTTGGCTAAATGGCTTTCTCATAATTTTGATCAAATGATTTTGAGAAAAAAAGAGCGGGGGAGGAAGCCTAGTTGCCCTCCGATTTTTTGGTTAATTAAAAAGGCAACTAGAATTTTTAATTTTTTACGAATATTTTTATTAGTAAAAGATTTACATAACTTTTGTGTTCTCATATTTTTATTACATATATGAGGGGGCTCGCCCCCTTGTCAGATCCTCGCTCTTTACACTAACGCTTAAATTTTGTCCCAATTCATTAAGAATGACCCCAGAATCACAAAAGCCGTAGAATAAATAGTTGAAATTACTAAAAATACTTTAGCGTAAAGAGCGAGGTATTAGGAGGAGGTGAGCCCCTCAAATGGGTAATAATTTCCGTTTGTTTTAAGTTTTAATGCTGCTCTTTACTTCCAGCTGAAAGAACTTTTTCATATTTATTTTTGCATTGTTTTTTTTTTAAATAATGCTAGTAAATCCTGCGCTCCCTTCATGGAGATTTTCTTCCCCCATGACAAATTATCGATGGAAAGCTCCCCCAGCATATCCTCCTCTTCTCAACCCCTCCCCCAACCAAAAAATCCTCCTGAAAACGCCTGTACACTTCCCAATAACCATTGCTATATGTAGGCACTGGTCAAAGTTTGTAACTTGTTGCCCCTCCCACGGGGACTATGGGGGAGTAAGTCGTCCCCAAAGACTTAGTTATAAGGCTCTTCGACTACGCTGAATAAAATGGCTATCTCAGAATTTTGATCCGTTGACTTTGGGAAAATAATTAGCGTGGGAGGGGGCCTAGGTGCCCTCCAATTTTTTTGGTCACTTTAAAAGGGCACTAGAACTTTTCATTTCCGTTAGAATGAGCCCTCTTGCAACATTCTAGGACAACTGGGTCGATACGATCACCCCTAGGGGAAAAAAAAAACAAATAAACACGCGTCCGTGGTCTGCCTTCTGGCAAAAAATACAAAATTCCACATTTTTGTAGATAGGAGCTTGAAACTTCTACAGTAAGGTTCTCTGATACGCTGAATCTGATGGTGTGATTTTCGTAAAGATTATATGACTTCTAGGGGGCGTTTCCCCCTATTTTCTAAAATAACGCAAGGTATCAAAATTCCATTTTTTAGAGTTTTGGTTACTATTGAGCCGGGTCGCTCCTTACTATAGTTCGTTACCACGAACTGTTTGAATACCGTTATGTATAAATTCGCTTGAATTTTTCATTCATGCTAAGATCAATAACGTTTGTCTCTTTTAGGTTATTGAGCTAAGAAGAAATCCACAAGGAAAGGTGGTTAAACGTATAAAGCGAGGACAAAGTACAAAGCAAAAAAGAGACCCTAAGAACGGGGGTAATGAAATTATTATAAAAGCCAAAGATTCAAATAGTGATTTGAAGAAACAACTCCGTGAAAAAGAAGAGCAAATCAAGGTAGGTGGAAGTCTGCTATCTTTGCAATTTTCTGTGTTGGAAGCCCTCCAGCTCCAACAGCTTAATAATATCTATACCACTTTTTTCATGGTCATTGATAATCGGTTTTCAGATTCCTATAAATTTTCTGTCAATGCATTGTAGATTCTTCTGGTCGTTTTCCTCTTTTTGGCAGAAAAAACCTTTAGTTTGAACAATAAAAAAAGCAGGGAACTTAGGAGATGGTCTTTAACCTTCATGTTCCTGTTGTTTTACTGTTGTCTAGCTCAAATTCAGCTTGCTGAACATATAGGCTAGGTAAAGAAACATTGATACACCTACTTTCTTTAATCTAAATTAAATAATAAAAAACAAGTATTTTGAACTGAAAGTAAACAGCGACATTAAAACTCAAAACGAACAGAAATTATTTCGTATATGAAAGGGGCTGTCCCTTCCTCAACGCCCCACACTTTACGCTAAAATTTGCTTCTTTTTCACAAATCTAATTTATAAAACAATAAAAAACTTTAACTTAAAGAGTGTGGCGTTGAGGAGGGGACAGCCCCTTTCATATACGGAATAATTTCTGTTCACTTTAAGTTTTAATGTCGCTCCTTACTTTCAATTAAAAAGATTGTTTTCTTATTTAATTTCAGAAGTTTTTGAATTAATACGGGTTTTGAATTGGGCTCACCATACATGAATAAATAAAACGAAATTTGCATATTAATTTTACTTTTTTAAACTTATAACAACCTAAGTTAGATTTTTGTTCCAGTTTCTTAAGAATGACTCCTGAATCGCAAAAGCTGTTTAATTAGAATAATAACCTCTTTTAAAAGTTAAAAGAGAAACTTTAGCGTAAAAGTGAGCTATTGAGAAGAGGGTGACCGCCTTTATATATGTAATATTTTCTGTTCATTTTTTATGTTGCTTCTCACTTTCAGTTGAAAAAACTTGTCTTTTTATTTAATTGCTGATACTTTTTTAAATAATGTCGGGAAATTTAGATCCCCCTCCATGGAAATTTATGATCTTTCACGAGAAATTTTGCATGAAAAGATTCTTCCCGTAACTTAAATTTGCGATATTTGCCGAACTAATTTTGTAAGCCATAGTAACAAAACGGCCAAAGAGATCGAAACTATTCTTGTGAAAATGGAAGTCAAAAGCTGAGCAATTTATGTTTTTTTGAAGTTTTAATGTTCTTATTTTCAGTTGGAAAAAAACTTTCCTTTTTCTTTTTAATAGCCACCAAAAGCCGAAGACATACAATATCTTTGTTTATTATCATATAAAAATCATAGTTATGAAGCTGCTTAAGGTGGAATTAAATGCTAAGACTGGCTGGAAAATAACACAAACAAATTATTACTTATATTGGCCATTAAGTAAAAAAAAAAACTTTAGCGTAAGGAGCAAGGTATTGAAGAGGGAGAGAACTTCCTTATATACATAATATGAGGGGTTTGCCCCCTCGTCAATACCTTGCTCTTTATGCTGAAGTTCGAATATTGTTCCAATTCTTTAAGAATTACCCCTGAATCACAAATGCCGTTTTATTAGAATAAATAGCTCTTTTGAAATTGCTAAGAACACTTTAGCATCAAGAGCAAAGCATTGACGAGAGAACAAACCCCCTCATATAAGTAATAATTTCTGTTCGTTTTAATTTTTACTTTCAGTTGAAAAAAACTAGTTTTTTTTATTTAATTTCTGACTGTTTTTTAAAAAATACTAGGAAATCCAGCGCCCCTTCATGGAAATTCTCTTCTCCCATGAAAAATTCGTCCATAGAAAGATTCTCCCACGTAACCATCTCCCCTGACCCCCTCTCTTGAAAAAAAATTCCTTTTGAAAACGTTTGTATACTTCCCAATAGCCAAAACTAGGCTGTATGTAAACAATGGGCAAAGTTCATAACATGCATCTTTTCCCCCGGGGAATGTTGGGGATTAAGTAGTCCTCAAACACATAGTTATTAGATATTTCGACTATAAAAAGCCTATCTTGAAATTTTGATCCGGTGATTTCGGGAAAATATTTAGGGGGACACTGGAACTTTTAATTTCCGTTTGAATGAGCCCTGTCGCAAAACTCTAGGACCACGGGGTCGGTAATATCACCCCTGGAAAAAACGACAAAAAATAAAGAAACATGCATCCATGATCTTTCTTCTGGCAAAAAGTACAAAATTCCACATTTGTGCTGATAGGAGCTTGAAACCTCTACTCCATGGTTCTCTGCTACGCTGAATCGGTTCGTGCGATTTTCGCTAAGATTCTATGCCTTTTAGGGAATGTTTTCTTTTTCAAGGAGGCACACTCGTGCCTCTATAAAGAGGCGACACACGACAATGTTAAGCGATCTTCGGTTCCATTGGTCGCAGACGGATGGGGAGGGTAGCATTTCGTAGCCCGAGCTCCAACTAAGAAACCTGCAAAATTTCATCCCCCTCCAACTTTTTCTTCATGGGGAAAATCTGGCCGAAAGTTTCGACCTGTCAACCCAAGCCCCCCTTTAACGTTGTCCGATCGGGCTGAAATTCACAAGTTAAGGTCCCCTAGGGCCCAGGAGCTTATCCGCGAAATCAGCTTGATCCGATAACTCCTTCCCTGTTTCCAGAAACCACGCATAGCCACTTAAAATTCATTTACTTTTTTTTCCTAGACGCCTACAGGTCACATCCGACATCGGATCTGGGTGTACGAAGACTCATTCGATGCGGAATTCTCCGAGTAAGTGCCCATGAAAGTTTCGTAGGAAAATCTTAACCCCCCGAAAGTTTTGACCCTCCAACCCCCCCCCCCCACCCCTTTTAACGTTGTCCGATCGGGCTGAAATTCACAAGTTAAGGTCCCCTACGGCCCAGGAGCTTATCCGCGAAATTTCAGCTCGATCCGATAACTCCTTCCCTGTTTTCCAGAAACCACCCATTAGCTATTTAATTAACGGATTTCTCTCTATAAGAGCCCATGTTAATTTGAAATTTTTAAAAGGTATTGAGAAGTTATATTTACACGTAGCAAGTTATTAGCTCAGTTGGTAGAGCGTGAGACTTTTAATCCTCGGGTCAAGGGTTCAAGTCCCTTATGGGCGGTTTTTTTTTCACAACATCAAAAAAATTTTGATAACACCTGGACAGCTTGTCATTTGAGAGATAACAGAATATTAGCTTCTTATGAGCAAAAGAAACATTTCGGTCGTTCTATCTATTTTTTTTCTATTTTATACAATGATTTAAAAGCGGGGGGGGGCGGCAGCCACCCAAGTTCCTCTCCTAATTCCTGTACGAGGAGTACAGGAATTATTAAATTACATCCACCATTGATTGTAGAAAAACGTACAGAAATAATATGAAAAAAAAACTTCGTTTTCTTAAAGAGTTAAAGAGGCTGCGTCCCAAAGTCGAACCTTAAAACGTACAGGAATTAGAAGAGGCAATTGGGGGGCTGCCGCCCCCCAAACCCCCAGCTTTTAAAGACTCTTTTGTACAGGTTTTTTGTTTTTTTGCTAACCCCCAGCTCTTGGCTTCGGAAAGGCCCTCTTTTAATTAACAAAAAATTGAAATGAATGAATAATGGAATAACTTCGAAAAATGTTAAACACAAGAGGACAGGAGAACCATTGCGCCGAAACTAGTAATTAGTAACAATGAAGTCCCCCCCCCCCAAAAAAAAAACCTGTACAAAAGAGTCTTTAAAAGCTGGGGGTTTGGGGGGCGGCAGCCCCCCAACTGCCTCTTCTAATTCCTGTACGTTTTAAGGTTCGACTTTGGGACGCAGCCTCTTTAACTCTTTAAGAAAACGAAGTTTTTTTCATATTATCTCGAAAATAAGACAAATTTTCTTAGGCTCGTAACTTTTGATGAGTAGGACTAAACTTGA
Organism: Artemia franciscana; assembly: GCF_032884065.1. Classification (NCBI taxonomy): domain Eukaryota; kingdom Metazoa; phylum Arthropoda; class Branchiopoda; order Anostraca; family Artemiidae; genus Artemia; species Artemia franciscana. The sequence goes on along the minus strand of NC_088875.1, from coordinate 19,844,075 downwards.
TGGAACTTATACATTTAAAATTAGCATAAAAATACAATTCATTTGATGTATCTATTGCTATCGAAATTCCATTTTTAAAGTTTTGGTTACTATTGCCGGTCACTTTTTATTTACAGTTCGTTACCACGAACTGTTCGATTTATAGTGCAAAGATTCTACAACTACAAAACGTATGTTTTCTTTCCTCTCTCCAAGGATGAAGCCGAATTCAATTATTACCTTGGCTCACCGAATAAAGAGACTGAATCAGCAAGCTTTCAGATTTTCTGAGTCCTCCATTTAGACATTTATTCTGCAATCGTTCCAGTGGTATTAAACTCACAAATTACAAATACAATCAAACTAATTCACAATTTAATAGGCTTAAGGTTTCCACTGTGCACTAAGTTGATTTCTGCAGGTGTACATGATTACCTTCGCCTTAAGTCATTAGATAATTCTTATTTTGGTCATATCCCTTTTCGTTGCGGAGTAAGACAAGGCGGAGTTCCTTCTCCGTATATTTTCAATGCTTGTATTGAAGATGTTTTATCAAAAATATCGACTACTTGCCTACTAAGACCATCTGATGTCTCATATCTGGATTATGCGGATGAGCTTCTTCTGATTATTCAATCTGAGTCTGTCTTGCCCGTTCAGTGAAGTTACTTCTGCTTTCCGCGATATCGGCCTGTACCTAAATATTGACATGTGCGAGTTTCTTGTTTTCAACGGTAATAATTGTCCAGAAAAACTATGCTGCGGTAGTTTTTGCATTCCCCGTGTTAAGTCGTTCCGTTGGCTTGGAATATCAGTTTGCGATTCTATGAATGCTCTCCGAACTCGTGCTGTCAAAATATTAGTGTTGAGCTGAGGCTCGGTTACTCTAAGATTTTGGCAAATCGTGGACACTATAGGAGAAGAGCTCTAACTCGGCTTTACTCAAATTTTTGTGATGGCAGCATAATTATAAATCACCTGAATAAATTTCTCACAGTCTACAAACTATATGTAAATACGATATCATAGTTTTCATTAGCCGAAAGAAGTTTTCCCAGGCACGTTGGAACTAATTCTTCAAGCCTCTTAAACGAACCACGATATACATCCAATATTTTCTGCGGAAATTGCTTTCTAAATTGACAGTACCCAGACCATAAAATGACAGATGAACGGAAAACGAGGTTAGCTCTTATCTACTTTTAGAAAGTGCTTTCTAGAGGCTAAAAACTGTTATAATGCAACAACAAATGAGGCTCCGCCATTTTCTTAATTAACACAATATAAAAATGACTGTAAAATGCATAGAATAACTAAAATCAAGGTTTTGGTTAATATTATATTTTATTGTAAATTTTTTACCTAAAAATAAATTTTGTGATAAAATTTTGGAAAAAAAGATGATTTCACACCTAGCTTAACCTGATTGTCCGTGCTGTTCACAATAGAGACATCTTGAAACCTACTGTAGTCCAGTCAGTATTCGTTGTTGACCACCATTGAAAGCCATTCTGTGCGAAGTATAGTGGTTTTCATTGGCTGTCAATGATGAAAATCAATTACAATTGATTGCAATATGCTATATTGAACCGAGGAGAGATGAAAGTACTTGGAGAGTAAAACCTGGAAAAATTGTTTACAGGTACATCCATACTTCGCTATATGGCCGCTCTTTTTACGGCATATCGCTATAATAGCCCTTTTCAATTAAGGCATGTTATCGACTTGAGGTCTAAAATACTTCACTATAACGGCAAAAAAAAAAAGTTTTTCTAATTTCTATATATCTGTATGTTACCAATCCTACACAAGCGCAATCTCGATGGGCGCTCTTTTCTATTTCCTCTTGTTTATGAGCGTTATCAGTGTATTATTCTTTTCCATTTTTTGCCGATTTTTACAATTAAAGTCATCTATCTGAGAATAGCCTTATGTGAGTCTTCGGAAGTCTATTTTCTTATTCAAATTTTGTAAATAACATATAATTAAACTATGAGTTTTCTCATAGTTTTGAGCCAATTCTCAAGGAATTGGCTCAGCCATTACGTGATATAAATCACTGAAGAAAAAAATAGACAGGAAGGCAAAACAAACAACGTTGGACAATATTTTAAGGCATGTCCATCCTTACCAGCGTAAAATGATGACAACAGTGATCTGCAGTAGTGGTGAATCAAGAGAGAGGGTAGGGGGCTATGCCCCCCTTGGGTATTCAATTTACACTGGATAAAATGGGTAATATGTTTTTTTCGGCTGTCAGCCTTATTATTTTTAATAAGCTTATTCGTTCTGTTTCTGAGTAACTGAAGCTTATGGAATCAGAAATGGACTCAGAAACAGCATTTAAAGTAGTTGCCTTTGGAACCGCATTAAGAAGAAGTGACTTTATTGTGGGTTTAAACACAGCTGTTCAGCACAGCTCATGCTGTAAAATTGAGTCAGTTTTTCCACGACCCCAAACAAGACCTATCAACTTCAAAGGCTATAAAATGTCAATACTAAGCAAACTCAAAAAAGCGAGATCGGAAGTACACAATGACTTCAAGAACGTTTGCATCTTCACAAGTCACAGCATAGCAATTAGGAAAAGAAATAATCTTACCCCGAACATGTAGCCAACAGACTCAAAGAGCTAATGTCCAGTTAACAGGTTCAAGATACAGAAGAGTATTACAAGGTGGTGGTTACACATTCTAAGGAGGTACACATTCCATTTTTGCATCACCTTATTTCTGAACTGAACACCAGATTTAGTTCTGTAAATGAGATTTTACATCTGGAGGAACTAGTTCCATCTACCTATTCTAATCACACGGTTGAAAAAGGGTCGGAAGTTGCTAATATTTACTATGGGGATATTTTTGCTTCATCATTACAGGTATCTCCAGTGATTGGACTTTCGCGGGAACATTGGAAATCTGCAATCCTTAAAACTTTTTCACAAAGTTGTGAAATTGCTTTTTCAAAGAGTAATAGGGATTTCTTTCCAAACGACAATTTATTGCAGATATTTGCTACGTTAACGGTCACAACTGCCTAAACAGAACTGAGTTTTTCTTCACTGAGAAGATTAAAAACTTATTTCAGGTCAACCATGACGGAAGACTGATTGAACGGCATTGCACTGGCTCATATCTATAAGGATAGGGAAATCGGTGTAGATAAAGTCTTAGATCATTTTAGTCAGTCAAAACCAAGAAAAATGTGTTTGTCCAATTGGGCCATCGAATAATTTGTTCATAGCATTATACTATTAAAAAAAGTTTCAACATTAAAAAAACATTATTGAGAAACATTAAAGTTTCTCATGAATACTTTTCTTGCATTATTACTCACCCTTTAAATTTAGGATCAGAGTAAACCAGTTAAAACTTCTATACAGTACTTCTGTTTTAGACCTTTCAAACAGTTCGTGGTAACGAACTGTAGTAAGGAGCGACCCGGCTCAATGGTAACCAAAACTCTAAAAAATTGAATTTTGATATCAATAGCTACATCAAAAGAATCGCATTTTAATGCTGATTTTAAACATATAAGTTTCATCAAGTGTAGTCCTATCAATCAAAAGTTACGAGCCTGAGAAAATTTGCCTTATTTAGGAAAATAGGGGAAAACACCCCCTAAAAGTCATGGGATCTTAACGAAAATGACACCATCAGATTCAGCGTATCAGAGAACCATACTGTAGAAGTTTCAAACTCCTATCTACACAAATGTGGAATTTTGTATTTTTTGCCAGAAGACAAATCACGGGTGCGTGTTTATTTGTTTGGTTTTTTTTTTTTTTTTTCCAGGGGTCATGGTATCGACCAAGTGGTCCTAGAATGTCGCAAGATGGCTCGTTCTAACGGAAATTAAAAGTTCTAGTGCCCTTTTAAAATGACCAAAAAAATTGGAGGGCACCTAGGCCCCCTCCCACGCTCATTTTTGCCCAAAGTCAACGGATCAAAATTTCGAGATAGCCATTTTGTTCAGCATTGTCGAAAACCATAATAACTCTGTCTTTCGGGATGACTTACTCCCCCGCGTCCCTGGGGGAGGGGCTGCAAGTTACAAACTTTGACCAGTGTTTACATATAGTAATGGTTATTGGGAAGTGTACAGACGTTTTCAGGGGGATTTTATTTTGTTTGGGGGTGGGGCTGAGGAGAGGGGGCTATGTTGGAGGATATTTCCTTGGAGGAATCTGTCATGGGGAAAGAAAAATTCAATGACAAGGGCGCAATGCTTTTCTAGCATTACTATAAGAAAACAATGAAAAATAAACATGAAAACGTTTTTTCAAATGAAAGGAAGAAGTAGCATTGAAACTTAAAACGAAGAGAGATTATTACGCATATGAGGGGTTCTAAAAATACTTTAGCATAAAGAGCGAGGTATTTAGGAGGAGATAAATACCTTGCTCTTTATGCTAAAGTATATTTAGTAATTTCAACTATTTATTCTACGGCCTTTCTGATTCAGGGGTCATTCTTAAAGAATTGGGACAAAACTTACGATTATTGTAAAGAGCGAGGTATTAACGAGGGTACAAGTCCCCTCGTATACATAATAAAAATATAAGGTTTTGAAAGTTTGTTACGCAAGTTAATTCTTAAGTTACGTATAATTTTTACTAATAAAAACGTTCGTTAAAAATTAAAAGTTTTAGTTGCCTTTTTAAATAACCGAAAAATTGGAGGGCAATTAGGCCTCCTTCTCCACCCCTTATTTCTCAAAATCGTCTGATCAAAACTAATAGAAAGCCATTTAGCCAAAAAAAAATTAATATACAAATTTCATTTTAATAATTTTTGTGCGGAGAGCCAAAACCAAACATGCATTAATTCAAAAACGTTCAGAAATTAAATATAAAAAACTAATTTTTTTAGCTGAAAGTAAGGAGCGACATCAAAACTTAAAACGAACAGAAATTACTCCGTATATGAAATGAGTTGTCCCCTCCGCAATTCCTCACTCTTTACGCTAAAGTTTGACTCTTTGCCACAATTCTACTTTTTAAAACAATATAAAGCTTTAGCGTAAAGAGCGAGGGATTGCGGAGGGGACAACTCATTTCATATACGGAGTAATTTCTGTTCGTTTTAAGTTTTGATGTCGCTCCTTACTTTCAGCTAAAAAAATAAGTTTTTTATATTTAATCATAATAAGGAATAATAAGTAATGAATTAATTCATTATAGGAACCTACTATAAGTTAGATAAACTAAAAGATATATATACAGGTTTATTTTCAAAACTTAATCATTTGAAAAAATAGTAATATCAATAATAAATGTATTTCCATGCTTGAAATTCAAAGGTAGTAGCTTTTAACGTTCAAATTCTTAAGGGCAAAGGGTCAGATATTATATGTTTCTGCAAAAACATACTAGTGGCTTCAAAATCCTTTTAATTTTTAGTCAATAGTCTTGAGTCCTACCATTTTGTTTTGCCTCTAAACTCAAAAACACTTAAGGTTAATAAAGAGTTAAAAACGGTCTAAAAATATGTCATTTTACGCTTAAATTTTTGAAAGTTTTCCACCTTGCTGGGGGGTGTTTCATACCCCCAGACGCCTCGATGCTTTCACCCTCCTCCCAAAAGCCTAGCTCCTCTCCCCTCTTTGGCCTACGCTGGATCCGCCACTGATCTGCAGGTTATCATTTCTTCGTCGTCCTCAGATTAAAGCCATTTAAAGGAAATGATGTATGCACACGTGCATATATTTTATGTGACATAAAGTCTTTTTCCTTATTATTGATAGGTTATTGTTTTTTGTTTTTGTTTTTTAATCTGTTCTTAATTTACCTACACATGTAAGAACTTGTCATGGATTTATTTTTGATTTAAATGATTTAATAAATAGAATGCATTTTGAATGATAAGCCATGTTTCATACTGAACAAATTTGGAATAGGTCCCATTGAATTTGTATTAGAATAATCTATTACAAATATGACTTTTGGCTTTACGACAAAGTTTGTTGGAAAGTATCTAGGCCGTAAAGTTAGGCAAGGGTGTATGTAGGCCGATCTTGCCTAGCCATTTGCATGCTATAGCAGTGTCTTCTAACATGGTCAAAAACAAATCAATATATTCGGTCGCGGCAAAATTTCATCCTATTGGTTATTCATGCTTGTCGAGAATTCTAATTCAATTTTTCCGATTAATTATTTTAGCTCTTTCTGGGGTTTTATAACATGGCTACACCAGTAGATGCAACCTTGTAAAGAGCTAACCACGGTCTATATTAACGTACTTTTAAAAAAACGCAATTGAAAAATATTTTCCGTGTAATTTCATTCTGAAAATATTTATTCAACTGGAAATCTATTTGTATGTAAAAGACTAAGTTTTAAGAATTTCAAACAAGAGCCTGGAACCCCCCAAATGGTGTCAAATCGTAAAAACAAGCCATATCATTGAAATCACCATTATTGAAAGCCAGTAACTGAAGTTTTAAATCTTCCATCTCTAACAAAAAGGAAAATCACACTTTTTTCATAAGTGGCAATGATTATGTCAACTAGCCTTTTTTTCAAGCGATTGTCATATCAAATCAATGGTCATAGAACATCAAAAAATACAAATGAAACGACACTGAAAATATATCAATTCAAGTAAGGAAATAGATCGCGCTATAGCAAAGGGCCATTTTCTGCCATTTTTTTCTAAAAATATAAGTTTTGCCGTAAATTGCCAAAATTTCTGAAGATACTGACTCTGAGATAGCTAATGGATGTTTCATAGTCTAAAGGTCTTCAGTACAGGTTTCCAATTCCCCACCTTCAAAGTTAAAGTGAAGAGATATCTTAAACTACAAAGCATCAGTTTTGGTCCAACTAAAGCCGAAAATGTATATAATAACACTGCTGAGATAGCAGATGGATTTTTAATGATTTAAACCCAGAACTGGAGGTTTACTGCCCAACATCTTGAAACAAGGAAGGTCTCATTTTAGCATGGGTAGTAGAGCTGTATTTTTCGTTTTTTCTTTCTTTTTTTCCACGGGTGTTCTTTTCGAACTAGAGTGAATGCTTTTATCACAGACCAAACCTCGACCCAAGCTAAATAAAATTTATAGAACGTCTTTTCAAAGAAAATATCTAGTGAAAAATTCTAATTCTTCGGTAGTTTGAGTAGGAAAGTATCGTGGATAAGTTTTCTTAGGTTTTTTTTTATTATTTTTTTTGTGAAAAACCTTTTCGTACATGAGATACAAAGTGAAAAGGATTTTTATAGTTGTTTAAATCTCCGAGTAAATTGTCAATGAAGTACTTTCGGTATGAATTACCCGTGTGTAAAAATCACTTTGAAAATTTCTCCATTTAATTTATATTCGAAAGAGGTGTTAGATAAGTAGCTATTATACAGATATATCAAATCAATAATTTTTTGTCTTGAACATTAAAATAAACGAACACCATTGAAACCGTCATCATCTAAAACTATTCAAAATCCTCATTGTGATATACTAGGGAAATCGTTTTTTGTAGTGGTAGCGGTGATCCGTCTCCTTATATTTTTTTTTTCCTTTTTTGTTCTAGCGATAGCAGGGTATTGGGAGATTGTCAAGATGTGATTAATAGCTTGTTTGATAGTGAGTGCTAAAATCAAGCACATCTTGTAAATTTGTCTTGATAGCACCAGATTAAAGAAACATGACACTAAAAATGGCGTTTTGGCACCGGTTCTAACGAGGAGAATACTAGCTACTCAAATCACGATTGCAGTAGTAGCTACAACCTAATAAAGAGCGAGCAGTGATCTATGCAAACTGAAATTTAAGAGCGTGTTTCAAAAATCTTCTTTTTTCCCAAATCAGTTGATTGTTCTCTCACCGGTTCATATAGTGTATATTTTTCCCGCCTCAGTAGATTTCTTCCCTATGCTCACAACATGCATAAGTCCTTGATGAAGGCACAAAGTAAAGAGCCATACGAGTTCAAAGTATTATTATTTTGCTCAGCCTAACGGTGTAGGAACAGGGATCTTAGACACTTAGGAGAGGGCTCATTTGATTGGAAGTTTAAAGCCTAAGTGCCATTTTTGTGAGTCCAAAGGGAACAGTCCCCTTTGTCCCTTTTTGTACTACTTGTGCTTCCTGCGACCCTCAGCACATCTATTGCAATTGGCACGAAAGTTTTAGCGATCATTCGGTACTTGCGTATTATGCGAGAAACACTCGCGAAGTGAAATTTGGTTAATGCTAATGAAGGTCAGGTTACACTTCAAAAGATGTTGCTTCTCGTAAGATTACTAAATCATGGTGTGTCCATTGACGCACTATTTGTCTTGGTCAACAACCCCATACCATGGAAAAACATAATTGTCTGTGCTTCGGTCCTTCGCAAATTCCAAATCTGAACTTGAATACCCATTGTGAGACACTATATTCTGTCACTATGCATTGCAAACTAACTGGTTATTGTCCTATCCTATCTTCGCCATCCAAATTCTCGAGCTTTTTTTGTATAATTCATAAGCATCGATCATTCTTGGATTGTTAAAATCAAAAACTGTTTTGGGAGGAGAGGGGCAACAAACTTATTGTTCCTAATCAGTTTAAAACTTTGATTATCGGTTCTAGGCTCAAGCAGAATCAGCCAGCAGAGTTAATCAATTATCACATCATATCCCACAAAAGTATTGTTATACCCCAGAATCATACCCCACAAAATTCGATTGGGAATTAAAAGGTCCAGTGTCCCTTCTAAGAGTCAAAAATGATTGGAGGCCAGCCAGTACCCCTCCGATTTCACTTTTAGCAACCCTCCCCCAAAAGACATACTATCAAAAATTTTAGAAGGCTACTTTGTGTAAAATAAATCTGATAGTCAATTAAATATGCCTTTGGGGATGACCTAAAGCCCCACAGCCACTGGGGTATGGACTGCAAGTTATGTAAGTTACCCATTTTTATATATAGGGTTTGTTATTCGGAAAGGTGGGAATATTTGATTGTGAGTCTTCAAACAGACTTAGAATATTAAGTTGAAAATCAAAACATACTACATGTATGCTAATTGTCAAAAGGATGTATCAGCAATGGAACAGCTGACCCTCTCTCACCCCTAATAGATGCCACCCCCTCTCACTAGGATTTGGGTGGAAATGTTCTTGAAAACAAATTAATTCCTTAGCATCCCTTTGCTTCGGGCCATTTGCTCGTTCTGTTTTTTTATTCATATTAATAAACCCATCTTTCTCTCTCTCTCTCTACTGAAATATAGTTCAGAAAAATACCATTTATATACCATGAAAACAAATTCAGTACAATACAATACAAATTCTTATTTTCACTATCTAAAATGGACGGACACTTACAAGTAATAGAGAACGTAGTTTTGGGGGCGTGAGTTATCACGGGATGAGATATGTTCGGTAGAACCACATCTTGAGCCCAAGGCCGCATATGGCATGAAAATGAACTGTTGAGCAGACAGTCCTTCGTAATATGTTTCGTCAGGAGTTATTCAAGAGTGACAGCAAAAGGAGTTTCTCTTCAAGACAAACCTCAAACTCTTTGGATCTGCCACACTGAAATACACTGGAGCAGTTCGTAATACACATCTTGAGCTCCAACTCATCTATTTCTTGCGGGACTTCGAACGATTACAGTAAAAACTGGAGACTTTACTGACGCAGTTAAATTTTGCTGGGAATGCCTTACACTTTTGGCGATTGAACCAGCAGCATTGTTGTTTCGGACAACAACTTTTAATTCGGTTGCAGAATGCATCAGCAGTTCAGCATCTTTGAAAGTCAATGGACATAGATGGGAAGGCAGGTTAGGATAGTTCTTTAAAATAACCGCATTGATGAGTTGCTTCGCACTATGCTAGAGTTGATATGTAGGTGCGGGGATGAAGCTAGTAAATTCGTTAACTCTCTGTAACTCTCTGCTTATTCACCTTTATCTGGATAAGGCTTGTCAATTTTTTATTCAGCTTGTTCAGTTGCGAGACCACAGAAGTAGCAACCGCATCAACAATAACAGGTACGTCACTAGGCGAATAAATTACAAATTTTTGGGATGAGCTATTTCCCTTTAGGCGCTGCAACAAATCATTTACGTAAAACTGAAACGTTATCAACGTCTTTTTGAGGTTTGATTAGTCTAGAACAGATCAAAAGAGAGTCGTAAGTGAAAAATTTCACCACCTTGCCAACAATCGTCTCAGCTCTTAATTCATCAAAATTCAAAAATGGGTTGAAAACCATTCTTTGGTCTGTCATACCTCCAAGATGTGAGCTGGTCTGGTAGATGACTTCAGGGCGAGGATGATTAAATCTTGAAGCATTTCTGATAAGAACTGTTTTTCTTAGTTCTGTGACGTTATTCAGCTTCCGAAGTTGTTCTGTTTTGACATCCAATTCTGACAACCATTCATTTGGTTTAAGGTATAAAGCTTTTTTTTATCTATAATTTTCAGTGAAGATCTTTGTTTCTGCCTTCGGGAATAATCGTTTTTAATTTGTATTTGTGTGTCCACATTAGTATCTTTGGAAATGATTGTCTTTCCATTTTTGTGATTTGCCTTTGGACATCGCTTTACTGTCGATAGTTTTAATGCGATAAAATTTTGTATAATCTTCTTAACAAAATTACTTGATTTCTTAAAGCTGTTCATTTCTCTGTATTTTGTTAAATAAAACCTACTTCTCTATTGGGTAAATAATCCATTAGACAGCCGGTTTTTTTGCCAAAAGTAAAAAATCTTTAAAGAGTAAAAATTTTTAACTTGGCTGCTGCAATTAAACTTTATTTTTGAAATTTTATGCATTTTTTAAATATTTTGATTTTTCAATATTTCCTTTTTTAAACATTTAAATTTTTTCTTCCTTTTGTATTATATTTCATGGAATTTCTAGCTTGCTTCAATTCTGAACATTTAATAGGTATTCAGCATAATTTTTTACGTTCTGGCTCGATTAGTTTATGTTGATACTTTTTTTTATCAAACAGGTCGTGGTAACGAACATTAAGTAAGAAGTGACACGGCTCAATAGTAACAGAAACTCTAAAAAACGTGGATTAAATGTCAATAAATATATCAAAAGAATCTCCTTATTATGCTGATTCCAAATATATAAGATTCATTAAGCTTAATGCTACCCATTAAAGCTACGAGCCCAAGAGCCTGAAAATTTGCCTGATTTTCAAAAAAGCGAGGATCACCCCCCTAAAAGCTAAGGAATCTTAATGAATATCACACCTTAAGATTCAGTGTATCATAGAACCATACTGTAGAGATTTCAACCTCTTATCTTAAAAATGTGGAATTTCGTAATTATTGTCAGAAGAAAGATCATGTTTACTCTTTTTCTTTTCCCCAGGGATAATCATATCAAACCAATGGTGCTAGAACATCACAAGAGGGCTCATTTGAACGGAATTAGCAGTTTTAGAGATCTCTCTGACTGACCATAACGACTGGAGGGCAACTAGCCCCCTCCCACTTACACTTTTTTCCCAAAATCGTCCCATCTATATTTCAATATAGTTATTTTGCGCAGTATAGTTGAAACTCCGACAACTTGTGCATTTGGAGATAATATGAACCCCCCCCCCTCAGTCCCCTGAGGATGGATCTTTAACTTAAAAATTACCCCAATGCTTACGTATAGTATTTGTTATTGGGAAGTATGCAGATATTTTTCGAGGGGGGTTGTGCTTTGGATGGGTTTCCATGGTGATATTTTTTTGTGTAGAGGGAAATTTATGGGTGTGAACTTTTCGGGGGAAGTTTATCAATCGGGAAATTTGACATAATTCCTATGGAATTCCTATGAAAAATTCTTTTTTTTTGTCTTACTTCGTCTTTCCCTATCAACTTTTCGCAGGTGGAGATGTTCCAGGGAAATTTTCCAAGGGCAATTTTCTGCGTATTTGAATTTCCAGGAAATGATTTCCATATAAGGGGGAATTTCTGGAGTAGTTGGAAAAACGACTAACCTAAGGTCTTTTTCAAATGAAAGTACACCAAGGAGAATTTTTTCAAGCTGAATCTTCTGCAAGACATTTACAGGGAGGAGAGAACTTTCAGTGAAGATGGAATTGTCTTGAATAAACTTTAAGGCTGGTGGAAGGGGGGTGTTGGGAGTTTTAGTGTTGCTCATTACTTGGAGTTGAAAAAAAACTTTTTTTTAATGAAAAGGAAAAATGTTCACAAAAAAAAGTTTTGTGATTTTAGTCGTGTAGACAAATCGGTGGAGCTATGTTCGTTAGTGACAAAGGTTTCACTAAAATTCTGTAAAATAAAAATCAAAACAAAAAAAAGCAAAAGATTGCACATTTATTCATATAAGGTTTGGAGGTACTTTACTGAAAATACTTTCGAGTACACTAAATGTACCTAGTGATTATTTGCAAATGTTCTACTCATTCTACTCACCGATTGCAATTAGAAACGGTATAACTGCGGACTTATTGTAGGGAAAAACTCCCATCAATGAGTCATTTCATACCTGATTCATTTTGAAAAACACAATTCCCCCTGGGAAAAAAAAATTACTTCTGGAACCCAATGTTTAGTTTTTTAAAAAGCCCTAAACTACTGTCCTGACATGAATACCCCTGGAAGGGGGAATTTGGATAATTTCTGTGGGAAAATAGTGCAATTTTTACTTTTTATTGATAGTAACCTAAAATTACAGTACTTAAGTTGTTTTGGGTTATAAAATTCCTTTTTCTAAAATTTTGCCAATTTCCATAGGCTAATAGAAAATTTTTTAAGCTCTAGCTACTCCCTTTCTCCCCTCCAAACGACAAGATAATGATCAACTCACCCTCCCCTAAAAAGCTCCTGTACCACTGTAAACTATTTTAATATTTTTTGGATGCCCCAGACAATTCAACTCAGCTGAGTGAGGCTTACAAATAAGTATCTATGTTAGTTGTTCATAAATGGGTTGTGTGTAAATTTTGGTGAGGTAGATGGTTGCAGTGGTAGCAGCAATCAAACAGTTCGTGGTAACGAACTGTAGTAAGGAGCGACCCGGCTCAATAGTAACCAAAACTCTAAAAAACGGCATTTTGATACCAATACCTACATCAAAAGAATCGCATTTTAATGCTGATTTTAAATATATAAGTTTCATCAAGTTAAGTCTTACCCATCAAAAATTACGAGCCTGAGAAAATTTGCGTTATTTTAGAAAATAGGGGGAAACGCCCCCTAGAAGTCATAGAATCTTAACGAAAATCACACCATCAGATTCAGCGTATCAGAGAACCCTACTGTAGTTTCAAGCTCCTATCTACAAAAATGTGGAATTTTGTATTTTTTGCCAGAAGCCAGATCACGGATGCGTGTTTATTTGTTTTTTTGTTTTTTTGTTTGTTTTTTTCCCCCAGAGGTGATCGTATCGATCCAGTTGTCCTAGAATGTTGCAAGAGGGCTCATTCTAACGGAAATGAAAAGTTCTAGTGCCCTTTTTAAGTGACCAAAAAAATTGGAGGGCACCTAGGCCCCCTCCCACGCTAATTATTTCATCAAAGTCAACGGATCAAAATTCTGAGATAGCCATTTTATTCAGCGTAGTCGAAAAACTTTATAACTTTGTCTTTGAGGACGACTTACTCCCCCACAGTCCCCATGGGAGGGGCAACAAGTTACAAACTTTGACCAATGCTTACATATAGTAATGGTTATTGGGAAGTGTACAGGCGTTTTCAGGAGGATTTTTTTGGTTGGGGGAGGGGTTGAGAAGAGGGGGATATGCTGGGGGAACTTTCCATCGATAATTTGTCATGGGGGAAGAAAATCTCCATGAAGGGAGCGCAGGATTTACTAGCATTATTTAAAAACACAATGAAAAAATAAATATGAAAAAGTTCTTTCAGCTGGAAGTAAGGAACAGCATTAAAACTTAAAACAAACAGAAATTATTACCCATTTGAGGGGCTCACCTCCTCCTAATACCTCGCTCTTTACGTTAAAGTATTTTTAGTATTTTCAACTATTTATTCTACGGCTTTTGTGATTCTGGGGTCATTCTTAATGAATTGGGACAAAAATTAAGCTTTAGTGTAAAGAGCGAGGATCTGACAAGGGCGCAAATCCCCTCATATATGTAATAAAAATATGAGAATACAAAAGTTCTTTACGTAAGCTAATTTATAAGTTACGTAAATCTTTTACTAAAAAAAAATATTCGTAAAAAATTAAAAGTTCTAGTTGCCTTTTTAATTAACCAAAAAATCGGAGGGCAACTAGGCTTCCTCCCCCGCTCTTTTTTTCTCAAAATCATTCGATCAAAATTATGAGAAAGCCATTTAGCCAAAAAAAAAAATGCAAATTTCGTTTTAATTATTCCTCTGTGGAGAGCCAAAATCAAAACATGCATTGATTCAAAAACGTTCAGAAATTAAATAAAAAAAAACAATTTTTTTTAACTGAAAGTAAGGAGCGACATTAAAACTTAAAACGAACAGAAATTACTTCGTATATGAAAGAGGCTGCTTCCTCATCAACGCCCCGCTCTTTACGCTAAAGTGTTTTACTGTTTTAAAAAGAAGAATTGAGAGACAGAGTCAAACTTTAGCGTAAAGAGTGGGGCGTTGATGAGGAAGCAGCCTCTTTCATATACGAAGTAATTTCTGTTCGTTTTAAGTTTTAATGTCGCTCCTTACTTTCAGTTAAAAAAACTTGTTTTTTTTTATTTAATCTAGTAAAGAACAAACCAAGGCCCTTACTAACACAAATTTAAAAACACATTTAAAATAACTGGCTAGTGAAAAAAAACTGCTGTTTTATCTGGTTCAGGAATGGTAACTATTATCTGATTTAATTAACAGTATAAGTAGCATTGACACGGGAGAGCCAACCAGTACAAAATTAGAATATTCCAACAGGTATGCCTGTGACTCTAAGGAATATACCCTGAACCTCATTAATGTATTCCAGTTGATACATATAGGTCATATTCAAACAGGAGCATTGTTTTTATATTCAAGTTATACTATTACTTAATAGGAACGAGCACAACGAATTTTGAAAACTCGGTCTTTGATACGAATTTTTGTATAAGTTCGTTTGTGGATGAGAGATATTTATTAGTATTCATCCAGCGATTGAATCAAAGTGATTAATCGATCTTCAAATGTAAGTATTTTCGAATTCATAATCGATTAGAATTTCAATGCCTTACCTTTTAATTTATCCTTTAAGGAAATCCATTTCTTTTTCATTATAAAAAAATATGTATAAATCTACGTTACTAGTTCACTTTTTGACAGGCAATAGTAAACTATTATTTCCATGCACTTGCGCTAACCTGCAATCCCTTCTTAAGCTTTTCGGTCAGAGGGGTTAAAATTTTTAACACTAATTTGGCAGAGACTGTTAATCTTCTTTAAAATCATTCTTGACTACAGAACGATGTTAAACCGAATACTATTCTTGAAATTTTTAGATAATATTGAAGAAAAAACATGCCTTATTTAAAAATGGGAGGAGTTCAAGATGTATCTAGTGCATTAAATATATATAATAGAAATGTATTAAGTATATTGATGGTTGAATTAAAACAATCAAATATATATGTTAACATTGAAACAAAACAAAGATAGGAGAAAGGTGCCTCCCCCGGGGGACAAAGCAAATGCAGTGGGGTTCTATCTACTGACTTGTCAGATTTTACAAGTCCCAAACGTTTCAAGTAGTTCAGAAGTGCATAACTGATTTCAAAAGTGCTTAACTGATGTATTTTGAACTCTGAGAAGTAACTGCAGATACATATTTTAGCTGTAGGATACCGTACATAACACTTTTTGAAGTTAATCTATATGCTTTTAAAATGTTATTACAGCCTTGATTGGAAGTCTTCTCAACTCCAATTATGATTTGAAATTCATTTTACCAGTATTGGCAAGTTTGAAAAAGGTGGTGTTGTATATGATGTTGTATATGATGTAGTTGGTTGTTTTTCATAATATCACTAGCTATTCGGTGGGGGCGCTTCGCGCCCCCCCCCAAGCCCCCCCTCCCCGCGCAAGTCGTAACGCGCCATATTAGTTACGCGCCATTGTAGTTGTGTCCCTGTGTCCCACCTGTGATATATATATATATATATATATATATATATATATATATATATATATATATATATATATATATATATATATATATATATATATATATATATATATATATTTAACTACGTAAAACTTGCGAATGTACAACATTCTTGGCTGTCCCATTGTCTGTGCACATAAACAGATTGTCAGGTTTACCGACTCTTGAACATGCAACATATAATTTTCCATGGGAAAAACAATCTGTATTCAGATCTATACCTCATTATTCTAATGATTGCCCTTGAGCTTTGTCGATGGTGATTGCTAATCGAACATTCCTTGCGTCCCTGTCGTCATTTATATATCCCCTGTGCCCCCCAGTGCCCCCGTTGTTGTTGTTTCTCTGTGTCCCGGTCGTCATTTGTGTCCCGGTGTCCCAGTCTGTAATTTCTCTTTGAGTGTCGTGGTCGTCATTTATATTCCCTGTGTCGCGGTGTCCCGGTCGTCCTTTTTTTCCCGGTCGTCGTTTGTGTTCCGGTGTCCCGGTCTGTAATTTCTCTTTGAGTGTCCTGGTTGTCATTCTAATGATTGCCCTTGAGCTTTGTTGATGGTGATTGCTAATAGAACATTCCCTGTGTCCCTGTCGTCATTTATATATCCCCCTGTGCCCCCGGCACGGTGTCCCAGTTTGTAATGTCTCTTTGAGTGTCGCGGTCGTCATTTATATTCCCTTTGTCGCGGTGTCCCGGTCGTCATTTTTGTCCCGGTCGTCATTTGTGTTCCGGTGTCCCGGTCTGTAATTTCTCTTTGAGTGTCCTGATCGTCATTTATATTCCCTATGTCCCGGTCGTCATTTGTGTCCCGGTGCTTTGTTGATAGTGATTGCTAATCGAACATTCCTTGTGTCCCGGTCACTTTCTCTTTGAGTGTCCCGGTCATTATTTATATTACCTATGTCCCGGTGTCCCGGTCGTCATTTGTGTCCCGATGTCCCGGTGTGTAATTTCGTCAATCAACAAACATGACGTCAGTCGACACACAAACATGACGTCACTCGACAAACAGAAACACAGACAACTTATTTTTATATATATAGATGTCCCAGTGTCCCGGTCGTCATTTGTGTCCCGATGTCCCGGTGTGTAACTTCGTCAATCAACAAACATGTCGTCAGTCGACACACAAACATGACGTCACTCGACACACACATACACACACACACACACACACACGCAAACACACACACACACACACACACACACACACACACACACAGACAACTTATTTTATATTTATAGAAGATACTCGATTCCTCTGAGAAGCTGCTAGTATTAGATCCTCTTTTTGAAAACAATATATAATTGTAATACGCGCTTGAATAAAAAATTCATTCTTAGATTCCTATGGTTTTTCCCCAAATCCCTAAGTCAACTGATTCAAGTAAAGAAAATTGACTATTTTAATTGATTCTTCCTACTTAAACATCGCTTTTCACATAATGATATGTATGGTTTATTAACGTGTAAGGTCGTATATGCGTTCAATGTTATAATTCAACTTCTAGGCTATGTGAGGAGAAATTACCGTCCGTCAAAACGTTTTTATAATTCAACTCACGATCTTCAATGCACCGCTGCTGACTATGAGTTTGCTAAAAAGGCTTGGGCAAAGCAAAGGTGTAAAAATAAGGAAGAATACTGTAAAATGTTCCTGAGAAGTGGTGACGTTGTTGGATGTTGTTTGTAAAAATACGGATAAAATCTATCAGAAATTTGGGTTGGATTTGGATATTTTTCAACTCTTCATCTTGTGATCGATTTAATTTTAAAAATAAGTAAAGAAAAAATAGGTTTGATCACCAACGTGGATCAGCATCTATTATAAGAGAGATCAATGATGGGAGGGTTTACTATCCACGGGGATCTTATCTTGGAAACTGACCCGACTGGATAATCACCGGTAAAAAGTTGGATGCAGTTTTTTTGGATAGGAATTCCCTTTATCCATCGGCAATGTTTCACTACATTTTTAAACGCGGTAATTACAAATGATATGAGAATGCTTGTGCTCCAAATTTTGACAACATTACCACTGTTAAGGAGAATGGATCGCAAGAATGTCTTTTGAAATTGATGATGAAGTACCATTGAAACTTCAGGACTCGGTAAAGGATTTTGTTTTTCCGTGCATAAACAGATCGGTGTCTAAGGCCTTCTTTGAATCCACATCATATTTCTTTGGTATAGGATGGGGTATGCACTGGCCACCTTTAAAACAAAAACTTATTGCCAACATTCATCCGGAAAAGAATATGTTGTACAGCACGTTCTTTTGCAGTATACGCTGGACAAATGTTTCAAAGTTACAAAGATTCATAGAGCCCTCCGGTTCGACCAAAAGCCTTATATGAAGACGTTTATTGACACCTTTGTCAGTAAACGCTCTGAGGCAGAGCCAAAGATTGAAAAATAAATATTTAATATAGTTTTAAATTCAGCCTTCGGTAAGATTTGCGAGAGTGTGCGCAATAAAAGTCGTTATGACGTTCTAACCGAACCAAAAGAATGTGCTCGAGTTATTGTAAATTCCACCTTCACATCATTTACTATTCCAGACTAGAATATTGTCATTTTGCCGAGGAAAAATCGAAATTTCAATTTGGTTAAAAATATTGCTGGTGGTAGCACAATTTTAGAAATCTCAAAGAAACTCATGTTGTCAATCTTTTGCAATGTTTGTAAGGTCCAAAGGCCGAGGGAGGGGGAAGTTCAAGTGTATTATATTGATTCACTCCTGAGACACTGAATCACTCCTATTAAAATTTAAAACTGATAATTCATTAAACGATTTGGAAAAAGCTCTCAAATGAACTTTACCAATTGGGACGAGTCTATTTATCCAGAGCTAGGGAAGCGCTTCATCCCAAATCAACTAATTATTGCTAAAATCCTAGACGGGGAGCGACTTAATATCCAATGGTGTGCTTGCAGGCCCGAAGATGTACTGTGTAAAAAAAATTACAATAACGATATCAAATAAATGTGCAAAGGGGGTGCTTAAACACTATGGTAAAGATTTTTCGATATGAGTCTTTACAGAAACCTCTGTGGAGAGTTGTATAGTTCCAAGAGTGAAAGTCCTGGCGATTCATTTTCTAAAATCTAAAAATACACAGTTAGAGTTGAAAAGTGCTATGTCAGCCATATCAGACAAGTCTATGTACGTAAGGTTGTTGTGACGTTACTACCCTATGGGCACTATCGCGTATCAGATCAACATATATGTGTACAATATAGAAAACACATCGGTCTGGAGAAACTCCTTTAAATCTAATAGTAGTAGGTTAGAGTGGTTTTTTTCTAAGTAATATATTCCGTGTGTCCACAAGGCTGAGTTATCTTAGGATTTTTTTTTGAATCTGGTGTGTTTTTGTATTATAAAGTGTTTTTAAACAGTAATAGTTTTTGTATGGATAAAAAATATTGTTTATTTATTTTAAAAATTTTAAAATAAACAAAATTAAATTTTAATTTTTTAATTTTTTAAAATCATAAACAAAAATTTTTTGTTCTTGAACATCGTAGTAGTAGTAGCAGGACTGATAGAAAAATTATTATTACTGATTCATTAGACAACTACAGTTCACAGTTAGTTTTATTCTAACTGCTGGAGACAAAAACCACATATATCAATTTAAAACCCAATTCAGATCATTTCTTTGTGTCCCATCAATGTCGACAAAACAACACTTTTAACGAAAATAAGTTAGAATCTTAATACAAAGTTTTCGGAAAGCCCCAAAAAATCTACTATAACTAGAGTGTTTGGGAAGAGTCCTATGATAAAATAATTGCGCAGGACACAAAATTAATACTGGGACTTGACGTGTTCAACATTAATGAGCCAAACTTTTGGTTGATTATTGATGATTTAGTCTAATCCATTGAAAAATGGTCTCAGGATTGTTTACAGTCCCACAATTGTTTACTCCCAGCTCACATTATGAAACATTTCTGTAACCCTAGTTCTAAACAATCTCTTTCATCAGAGCCAATATATGAAGACGCTTGCTTTGAATTGTATCTACTATATCATTTAAAGGACTGTTCGTGATTCAACTTCTCTAATAACTTCAAATAAACAAATATATTATGTTGCTTCAAAATTTCTATTTTTAGCATACAAACAGGTAACAAATAAACCATATGGTTATATTCTACTTAATCTCAATTGGTGTAAATCCAAGGATTTACGTGAAGTCACAGAGACTTTGGACTATGAAATTACCGTATATCTTCCAGTGAACAGTAAAATAGGTCACTAGTTGCCATCATGACAGTCAAGAAACTACATCAAACTAGACATTTATTTTCCGTTCTAAGCAACACAAACCGGCACTTAGGAAAGCCATACTCAAACATGGTACTGACAAAGAATTTATTGGTCTCATATCTGAACTTTGTTTAAATTTAACCGAGGGTAATGTTCAATTACCAGAAGTAGTGAAACAACAGACAAAGCAACATCGTACCATTGTACGTGACCTAGCTTGCAAAAAAAAAGAAAGGAAAAGATTTTAAAAGAGAACGTCTTCTCAAAACAAGTGGTAGCTTTCACACACTTTAACTGCCAATAATCACAAGACGTAAAGAGTTTTCTCTAGAAAATAGCTAAACCTTACAAATTGACGCCAATAGAACTTGCCCTTTCACCAATAGAACAATTTTAGGACAATTTCAGTAAATTCATTAGTAACGGAATATTACCGATGACAAAAAACTACATTTTCTTCGAGATGCTTTTAGACAAGGGGACAGACATAAACCTGTCAAGAAAGACCGGTCAATGCAAGTATTATTGATAAAAAGGAAGTGTCTGTTTAATATTCTGGAACAACAACAAAAAAACAACCAAAGGAAAAAGATTCAATATTTTCCAATCTTCTGTCAAGTGATCCATATGAATGTATTAAATTTAGAGAGCATCTTCGTGTAAAGTAAAATGACTGAATTTATTTCTCTTGGGGGGGTCTACACCCGGGGAATCCACCTAAACACCACGCAGGTACGCCGGGGGAGGGGGGTCTTCCTAGCCACCTCAGGGACTTAACTTATTCCTTTCAGGGGGTGAGGCTCACACCCGGGGAAATCCATCTAAACACCACACTGGCTTGTCGGAGGGGGAGGGGCCCTTTCGAATTACACTTTTTTAAAATATCAAAATCAGATGTGCAGTGTATTTTTTAAAAGTGTGATGTTAGTACATAACTAAAGTCATAGATGGTGTTATTCTTAACAATAATTTCTTTAGAAAGACACATTTTTTTGCCTCTAACCAGTTTTTCAAATGAACTTTTGAAATTCTTGTCTGGTTTAGGAATCGAACGTGAGACCCAAGATTTCCTACGGTAAAAGAACGACGCGTTAGTCAATTGGGCGAAAAAAGGCATTGATATTATTAGGATCTTAGGAAATATGCTGTAACCAAATGCTGTTAGTGCAATTTTTCTGGGCGCAAGCCACCTGGTGTTAAGTATCACTGTATCTTGCCAAGTTAATATGCAATTACAGTTTCGTGAGATAAATGTTTCCGAGAATTTCTTGATATCATTTTGACAACTCTTTGTTTCAGAGAATTTCTTTATCGTATCTCATTATCTTGCAAAAATGCATTTGTTTGCCAAAAATAAAATCTGGTCCGAGCTACTACCATTACTTGAAGTGATAATAAAAGTAATTTTGACATGGATTTTGACATGGATTCAAATATACAAGGGGTTCATAATCTATGTTTTTTTTAATATATGCTTAGTGGATGGGGACTGTTTACAATACAATTTTGATTGGTACCGAGCTCACTGATCCTTTTAATTGGTCAATGACTTTTGTTTCAGTACCAAAAATTATAATGACTACAGCCGGCCATGTATCAATTCTGTAATGAACTGGTCCAGAGCACGCTGGTTTTTTATTGAGTTTGGGTCCACCCTCCGGGGCTCCGTGTCCCCTCTAGGGTCTAATGTGCCCCCAGACTTTTTTTTACCCCCCATACTTTTTTTCAATTTATTAATTTTGGGGGCCAGGGAGACTTAGAAATTTTGGGGGACAGAAATTTTTTAACTTCATTTTTTTATATATTAGAAATTTTTTAACTTGGAAATACCTTTTCAGGAACTTAGAATATTTTTTCTGGAACTTCGATTTTTGCAATTTTTATCTGGGAATTTTTTCCAACATTTAAATTTTTTTAACTTAGTTGTTTTTGAACTTAATTTTTATGATTTAGAGCTTTTTTTTATTTTTTCCTCGATCTTCAAATTTTTTTGAACTTTGAATCTGTCTTTGAATTGAGTTTTTTTTAACTCAAAATATTTTGCGAAATTTTTTCTCATCTCAGAAAATGATATATAATCCTTGGTGATCATGGTTATTGGACTTTTGTTAATGCAGCCAAGCCTGTGGTACTCTATAGTAGGTCATCGACAGTAAGCGAGTTCTTGTATGTTTTCTTAACAAATTTAATTGTGCACTGGAAGGATAAGCACCTACATCATATTTAAAAACAGAAGTGATTATGAAATTTTTCAACAAAATGTGCTTGCATGATAATGTTAGTGTAACATTAAATGCTGACGAACACAAATATTTGAACTACGATACAAGGATTATTGGTGAAACTATTGGAAGCACATGCGTGAGATGTCATGACTATGAGGGATTAAATCTCATTGGAATACCAAGAAAAATCAAGTCTTATGATGTTGGATATACGAGAGTGAGATCTCCGGAGAGGATATCACTGCAAACATAAGAATAATAGTTAATGCCGAGGGACAACTTCTTGTTAGTGCTTATGGTAGCAAGTTACCCGGTGATAAACCTTATCGCCAACTTGTCGTGTTTTAGTATTCGACAGAAAGTAAAAAGAAGAGAGAAGTGCTGCTGAACCAATGTCATAAATTATATCTTGTCCACGTGCGGGAACTAATACCTTTGTAAAAATAATTTGGTAATAGCCGGTGAAATCGCAGACAAAATAAAAGGGCTTTAGCAGATATTACTACTAAGGAAATTAAATACAGTTCAAATAAAAGCACAGCATCGATGACCTTAATAGTATTATTAGTAGTTTCATCTCATCCAGACTTTGGTAAAAACATTATCGACCTATTTCAGATTCGAGTGCACCCCCTGTGGACCTATTAGTGGACCTAGTGTGGACCGTTTTATTTTGACATGGCACTTATTTTATTTCAGAGTCATACACAATTTTTAGATGGTATCATCTACAAGATCATCACACATTTGATCATTGGCATTATTTTATTCAGTGATGATATCTTTGGTAAACTACCACGGATACTCTTAACGCTTACCGATACTTTGCTTTTCGCTAAATTTTCTTTAATTTCTTTATTTACTTTTTCTGCCAATGCCCTTTTTAGTTTGCCTGCGATTTCACTATTTATTACAACATTATTTTCACACAGGTAACAGCTCCAGCAAGTAGATAAGATATGTTTTATGAGATTGGAGCAGCAGTACGTCTGTCTTTTTTTTACCTTCCGTTGAATGCTAATACCTGAAAAGATGGTTATATGGCTTATCACTGGGTAACGTTGTACCACAGGCATTAACAAGAAGTTGTTCCTCATGATCCTCCCGATAAGATTTGTGTATTTGCATTCTTTTTGAGTGATATCATCTCTTGAGTCCTCATTTTTGCATGTCCACTATCATAGGAGTTGAATTTGATGGGTACTCGAAAGAAATTTAATATCTCACTATCATAACAATGCACCGATATATGTTTTATAGATCAAATAGTTTTCTTTGTCAGTATTAAAGGATACAATAATACTATCAGGTATGCACACTTTCTTGAAATATTTTATCTTCGCTTTTGTTTTTAAATATGATATAAGTTTTTACACCAGACAAAAATTTCAAAAAAATGAAAACTGCTCAGAGGTGAACAAATTTGTCACTGGAAAACAAAACTTGTCGTATACAACTATGATCTATACTAACTTTAATTATTGACTTTAGTTATGTAGATGGCAGCACCGGGGGGTTTAAATACGTAGCAAAGAAAAATTTAGTTAAGAAAAAAATTGTATTAATGTTCAGTTAGCAGAAAAATATTGCATTAGAAAACCTTTTGCGTAAAAAAGAAGCTTGATGAAGGAAAACTTCACTGAAGTTTAGTTAGCATAAGAAAGAATATTGTCTTGGAAATTAGTCGAGCATTTACTTTAACAAGGTATGTTTTGACTCCAATCTTGAAAGAATGCAAATTATTCTCTCCCCTTTCTAAACAATGCAGCTCAATGACTTTTGTGTCCACTGGTAATGTCTACGTAGTCTTAGAGCATCGTGCTTCAGCCATAGTTTCCTCAAAATCAATCATGGAGGCCTCATGCAAATGAACCCTTAATCTGTAATATTTGAAATGACTCCTCTGCATGTGTCTCTGTTGATCATTTACGTGGGTTTTGAATATAATTTGGGTTTAATCTTTTATTGGTGTACCAGACTAAAGGAGATATAGTCAAGTTTATTTCTAGGCGCTCGCTAAGGAGTTGGGTGAAGAACTAATGGAAACATCATTTATAGAAACGAGCGAAGTTACATCGTCTGTTGCAAGAAGAAAACAATGCCGAAAAGGTATGACACTCTATAAGGGTTTAGCTTTCTTTTGCAGTACTTTATTTAGTATCTGGGTTTCTTTGCAGATTTTTAACATGCAGAGCAAATATCATCAGTAGGAGCATAATTGGAGTTATTTTACAAGTACTTATTTAATTTTTGAGTTCAGGTTTATGCCTCACTTATCAAACTATGTACAGTGAATCCTGTTATTACTCTATTTTACATTATGTCATCTGTTTCTAAGGCAACTTATACTTTTGAATTATCTGTTTAAAAATAAAATAAAAATGTCACTCTTCATTTTGGCGTGTGCAAGAATGGGCCGAGAATACAAGTAACGATACAAAAATTATCTTGAATTACCTGAAAGACTGAAACAAATATTGCTAGTTCTTAGTTCTGATAGTTAAAAACTAAAGTTTATTGAACGTTATCTACTCAACTTTACAACTTAATCTTTGCAGTTTAAGTTTGATTATTTTTAGCTTATTTGCTTATTATTCGTTTGCTTACGTTATTGGATGAGTAATAACTCATCCAATAACGTGTTTTAAGCAATGCATTAAAATAGCAATGATTGAAAATACCGTATTCTTATTGAAAATCTAAAGTTTGAAAATCTTCAAATCCTACAGCTCTGAATGAAATGCATTCACATTGTTGCTCCCCATACTATTTTCCGTACTGCTTCTCCCATAATCCTTGGTCGCTATGAATCCCACCATGATCCTACCTCTTAAAGAAAGTAACTGAAAACGTGATTCCTCGGTAACCAGGTCTTTTCTATAATAGTGAAGAGGTTTTGTCTGCGATTCATGTTTACACACGATGTTGCAAGTCCTCTCAGTTTATATTTTGTTTTGTATTATTCTCAGTTGGAATTCGTCACGCAGCAGGCTTGTATGTTTGCGATTCTCGCTGCTGCATGTTTTCTAACCGGAGAATAATATGATGTCTTTTTCAGATTTTCCCCCTATCGCAATTGCTGTTTTAATTGTATTATCAAATAGTATTTTTTTTTTTTGGAATTTGCTGTAATCCTCACTCGTTGAACGTCATTTTTGTTTGCCTTTTGTTTTAGCTGTTTTTAGTCATTTGTCATATTTTATGCTTTACATGCATCTTCTTTTTATTCAATTGATCAGGCTCGTTGTTACATGTCTTCTAAGCACAGATTTTCTTGTGGGTCACTGTCTTTTGCTATTCGTTGGGGTTCTTGCCGTCGCTAGTCTTTTGACCACAAATTTTGCTGTGAATCAGTTTTTTTTCTGATTCGTTTGACCTTTTTTTTAAACTGAAAGTATGGAGTAACATTAAAGTTCAAAACAAACTGATATGATTCCGTAAGTGAATGAGTTGCCCCCCTCCTCGATACCTTGCTCTTTATTCTAAAGTTTGACTGTTTGTCCTAATTTTTCAAGAGTAGCTACTGAAACACAGGAGCCTTTTAATTAAGAACCTGTTTTGTAGCGTTTCACGGGAAGTTTCTCTGTGGAAAGTTTCTCTTACGTAAAATATACCCCAGTTCCTCCCTGATAAATTCCTTCGAGACAGTCCCATCTTCGCTTTAAAATCCCCATAAAATTTCTTTCGTAAATTCAGCCCAAGAATTCTCCTGAAAACGCATTCATTTGAAAAAGACCTTATTTTTTAATCTTTTTCTCGATTGCTCCAGAAATCCCTAATCCGTGGAAATTTTTTCCCGGAAATCCTAAATCTCTGAAAATAGCCCTCGGATAATTCGTCTGGATCATCCCCACATGCAAAATTAAGTCGGCTAAGAAAAAGCAAGACAATAAAAAAGAATTTCGTATAGGAATTCCTTAAAATCCCCCGTTGTGAATTTTCCCCTGGGAAGTTCACCCCCTTCCCCCAGAAATTGTCTTTCACAAGGAAAATTCTCCCTGTGGAAACACATCCTAAGCACAAAATCTCCCCCCCCCCCAATTGTCTGTATGCTTCTCAATAAAAACTACTATGCGTAAGCAATAGGGAAGTTTCATAACTTACAGTCCTCTACCATCGGATGGTGGAGGGCTATCTTTACCCCTAAGGACTTAGTTATTGGATCTTTCAACTGTAATGAACGAAATTGGATGTCTCAAAATTTTGATCGGATAACTTTGGGCATTCCGCGTTTATGTATATAGGAGATTGAAATTTTATAGTAAGGGTT
The DNA here is from genome assembly GCF_032884065.1 of Artemia franciscana. Classification (NCBI taxonomy): domain Eukaryota; kingdom Metazoa; phylum Arthropoda; class Branchiopoda; order Anostraca; family Artemiidae; genus Artemia; species Artemia franciscana. Next base: position 19,817,264 of record NC_088875.1, on the reverse strand, counting down.
CTCTGATATGCCATAACTTATGCTGTCTTATACCGTCTCTGAAATTCAAAATTCCGCATTTATGTATATAAGAGATCAAAATTTTTATAGTAAGGGTTCTGTGATATGCCATATCTTATGCTGTCAACTTCTTCTAGAGTCTTTGACTTTTAGGAAGATGTTTCCTCCTATGTAAGAGATCAGGCAAATTTTTCCAGGCTCGTAACTTTTGAAGGGTAACACTAAACCTGGTGAATCTTATGTATTTGGAAGCAGCACAATAAGCTGCTTCTTTTGATGCACTTATTAATATCAATATCAATTTCATTTTTCAAAGTTTCGGTTAAAATTAGTCCGAGTCGCTCCTTACTTTCATTTCGTTACCACATATTTGTGATGCTCCCCAAAATTTTACCTTAATGCCATTAACTTTAGTAGCAGTAGCAGTAGCATCAGTAGCAATAGTAGTAGCAGTAGTATTACTAGTTGTAGAATTATTACTATCAACCTTAGCTATAGTAGCAGTAGTAGTGGTAGCAGCAGTAATAGTGGTAGGAGTTGTAGTAATAGTAGTAGTAATAGTGATAGTAGTAGCGGTAGTATTCGTAGTCTTAGTAGCAGTAGTACTAGTAGTAGTAATAGTAAGTTTGCAAATATAAAATGAGTTGGTTGCAAATATTGCCTTTCGATTAATTCAACATCCCCCACAACAACCCCTATAAGTTCCAAACTCTCACACCAAACTATTCATAAGATATTTTCGATACGCGCTTTTGACAAACTATATACAGAATCATCACTCAAGGTCAGAACCTCCAACACTCAAGTTCCAATTCAGTTCAAATTCCATCTCAATATTCCCTGAAAAGGTCCCCTTCATACCCTTAGGCATAGGTGAAATAGTAGCCATGGTAGTAGTAGTTAACACTAGTAGTGGTATTAATAGTAAAGCGCTATCACTAGTAGCAGCAGTAGTATTAACATATTATATTTTGGTAAAGTTGAATATCACCCTCACCAAGCCCTGGAAGTTTGAACTTAATACAATTAGCCTTTGCTATAACATTGCCAATATGCCTTTTTGATAACCATATTTATAGTTACAATTTAGTTCACCTTCCCTCTCAGCACTTACGGAAACTTTCGTCTTAACAATCTTAGCCATACAAGTAGTTATAGTAGAATTAGCAATAGTAGTAGAAGTAGTAGTAATAGTAGTAGTAGTAGTAGTAGTAGTAGTAGTAGTAGTAGTAGTAGTAGTAGTAGTAGTAGTAGTAGTAGTAGTAGTAGTAGTAGTAGTAGTAGTAGTAGTAGTAGTAGTAGTAGTAGTAGTAGTAGTAGTAGTGGTAGTAGTAGTAGTAGTAGTAGCAGTAGTAGTAGTAGTAGTAGTATTTCTAGTAGTAGTGGTAGTATTAGTAGTAGTAGTAGTAGTAGTAGTAGTAGTAGTTTTTGTTGTAGCAGTAATAATAGTAGCAGTACTAGTAGTAGTAGTAGCAGTAGAAGTAGTAGTAGCAGTAGTAGTAGTAGCAGTAGTAGCAGTAGAAGTAGTAGGAGTAGTAGTTATAGTAGTAGCAGTTGTAGTAGAAGTAGCAGTGCTAGTAGTATTAGTAGTAGCGTGCATATATTACCTTTTTATGGCAATTGATCCTCCCCTTTAACCATTCTCTGTAAGTTCCAACTTAATACCTAAATCCATTCTTGAGATAAGCCTTTTTTTGACAAGCTGCATGCATAAAGTTTGTTTTGATTTAGTTATGATCCCCCCAATATTCTCTCACATTTTTCACATTCATACGCTTACCTTTATTAATACTAGTAGTAAACTAGTAGTGGTAGTATTAGGAGCAGTAGTAGCAGTAATAGTGTTGTGTTAGTACTACTAACGGTATTAGAAGCAGTATTAATAACCACGGTAGCATGTACATGTTGCCTTTTGTTCAGTTGAACATCCCCACATAATACCCCAGAAGTTTCATCTTGATTCACTCTTCTGACAATCTCTATGCACAAAGTATCTTTTGATTTAGTTCAAGTTTCCTCCCATTATTTCCCCATATGTTCATTTTAATATGCTCAGTCTTAGCAGATGTCGCTACAAAAGCAGTATCTTTAGTGGCAGTAGTGATGTTATTAGTTGTAGTAGTGGTAGCTGTGGTAATAGTAATCCTAGTAGTGATAGATTAATATTAGTAGTAGTAGTAGTAGTAGTAGTAGTTCTAGTAGTAGCAGTAGTAGCAGTAGTAGTAGCATGCAAATATAGGCTTCTTCGTCAATTGATCATCTCCCTTGTAATTTCCTGAAAGTTCGAAATTAATTTACTCAGTCATACTTAAGTTAAGCCCTTTTGATAACCCATATGCACCTAATTTGTTTTGATTTGCTTCAATACTCCTATCAACTTTCTCTGAAGGGCTCACCTGAATTCTCTTTGTCTTTTTGGAAAGCAAAGATCAAGCATACCCACTATTCTCAACAACATACACTATATGTAAGTAATGGACGAATTGCATAGATTACAGACCTTGCACTGAGGACAGAGGGAGATTAATGTGCACAAAAGTATAGTACTTAATCTTTAAACTATGCTGAACAACATCGCTATCTCAAAATTTTTACTGGATGAATTTGGGGAAATGATGAAAATGGGTGGAGGGGCGAATGGTTACCCTCGAACCGCTTTTGACTCATAAGAAGAACACTAGAACTATCAATTTCCGATCAAATAAGCTACCTTCGAAGCTATCATGTCAATTCTTTCTCTACGAAGTACCTTGATGGGAAAAAATACATTGTGTTCATACCACTTTACATTTAGGCAGTGCCATTGTATGTAGTAAGATATTGAAGATATGTCCTTTCGATAACCTTTATATCCATAGTAAGTTTGAATTGAACTTTTCACACAGACACTTCTAAAATGTAGTCCTATGGTGGCGCAGTGGATTTGACCTTAGCTTGGTAATACGGGACCCAGAGATCGAATCACGCTGCAGGAATGCACTGCAGAGCCGACTCAGGGACCATAGTAGTCAAGAAACGTCGTTAATTCTTAAATAATAACTTCTAAAATGTTCATCTTAATGCTATTAGCGTCTCTTGAAGTTACAATAGAAATAGTAGTCGGAGTACTCGTAGTAGTAGTAGTAGTAAAAAACAGTGGTTGTGGTACTGGTAGTAGTGGAGATATATTGCCTTTTGGTCAATTGATTTCCCTCTTTAAGCAGTTCCTAAAAGTTCCAACATGACTCCCTCATCCATTACTTAGATACACCTTTTTTTACTATCTGCAAGAAAGTAGTTTGTTTTTATTTAGTTCCTCTCAATATTCTGTCAAATTTTTACCTTTTCACCTCTAGCATTAATAGTACCAGTATTATAGTAGTAGTGGCCGTAGTAGGAGCAGTAGTAGCAGTATTGGTGTTGTATCAGTAGTAGTAGTAGCAGCAGTAGTAGAAATAGTATTAATAGCAATAGCACTATAAACAGGCCTTCAACAGGCCTTTTGGCCTGTTGAACATATCTCTCGCATTCTCTTAAAAGCTTCAGCTTGATATGGTAAGCCGTTCAAAGATATTTCTGATTAGCCCTTTTGACAATCTGTATGGAAATAGAATTGTCTCATTTAGTTTAACTTTCCTGACTATTTCCTCAAATTTTCAGTTCAATATGGGAGCATTGGCAGTACTAGCCACAAAAACAGTAGTTGTAGTGACAGTAGTACTAGTAGTATCTATTTTAGTAGTAGTAAAAGTGGTAGCACTATGCAAATATTGTTTTTTGGCCATTTGATCTTCCCCTTATAGCATTATCCGAAATTTCCAACTTAATATCCTTATTCATTCCTAAGATGCGCAACGATGAACAATTTCAACAATTCAATTTCAACATTTCAACAATCTGCTTGCACAGAGTTTTGCTTTGATTATTTTCATATTTCTCCTCTATATTCTTTAAAATTTTCACCTTCATACCCTAAGTCTTAACAAAACTATTATCATAGCAGTAGTGGTAGTAGCAGTAGTAGTAGTAGCAGCAGTAGTGTTGTATTAGTAGTAGCAGAAACAGTAGAAGCTGCAGTATTGCTAGTAGTAGTAGTGTACACATATCACCTTTTTGCCGGTTAAACATCTCATCATAATGTCCTAGAAGTTTCCTCTTAGTGTGGTGAACTTGCTGGAACGCCCTTTTGACAATCTGTATACACATAACATGTTTTGATTTAATTTAAGTTTCATCTGAACACTTCCTTAAATTTTTTTCTCAATACCGTCAGAACTAGTAGTATTCGCTTCACAAGCAGTACCAGAAAAGCTTCGGAAGAGGTAGTTGTAGCAGTAGCAGTGGTAGTAGTAACATTAGTAATTACCATTAGTAGAATTGGTAGTAATTGTACAGCAGAAAAAGTAGTAGTAGTAGCATTAGCGCTAGTGATAATATTGGTAGTAGCCTGCAAATGCCTTTATGGTTGAATGGTCATGTTCCCTTATCATTTTCTGGAAGTTCAATGTTAATAAACACGGTCATACATGAGTTACGTTCTTTTGACAACGCATTTGCACATAACACGTCAGTCATCTAAGCCTCTCCCCTATGGCAGTGGCAGAACCAGGGAGCAAGGGGGTACCTTCCCCACTAATGTAGTGGTGGATTTTTGGTTGAGACCGCTTGCTCTGGTTTGGTTGTTACGAAAGTTATTTTTCTGTAAATAAATTTTAATTTATTTTCTTTTCATTCACACGATACATAAAGTAAATATGGTGAAGTAAGAATAAATATAAAAAAGGACACTAAGAGAAAAACAAATACACACACAAAATCAACGAAAAAAAACGGATAAGGCGGTGGTGAGGGGATAGGCGCGCAAAAGCTGTAATGGAGAGTTTTCTGTGAAGAATCTCCAACTTAAAAGTTATATCAGGAACTGAAAATTTTCTAACAAGAGTCCGGTTTTTTGTCTAAATTGGAAGATTCAGAAGAAATTTGCAAAATTGGAAACAATTTATCCGAATTCTTTTTAAATTACCATTATTAAGAAGTGGGAAAAGACCTGAAGCATAAAGGACAGAATGATCACAAAAAGTAGAATAAAATTTGGCCAGCGCACGTCTATTATACTTCACTCTGTTGGCAACTATTTTGCATAACCAATCTGAATCTTTTTGCTTATATCACAAACATTACGCTGACGTAAGCTTGAAAGATTGTTGGTAATAGAGATACCAAGCCAACGAATACAATGAACAAGAGGGATAGTGAAGTTATTATAGTGAAGGGGAATTGTAGTAGTACAGTTATAGGGAAGAAACTCACATTTATCTATATTAAGTGAAAGGCCAATATCAGATAAAGCATCAGAAACTACAGAGACCATTTGGGAAAGACGCTTTTTGGAACGGCTCATCAGAAGCAAGTCGTCAGCATACGCAAGATAAGAAACATCCGCAAGACCAGAAAGGTATGTACCTGAAATCTTAGCCAGCACACTAGAAATACAAATCTTAAAAAGCGTAGGGGACAGAACACCACCCTGCCTAACTCCTTTTTGTATTCTTATAATAGTGTCTGGTGCAGATCTTAATTGTAGAAAAGAGTTTGAATACCAAAACCTAAGAAGCATTATAACAGAGAGATTGACCCCAGAATTATACAAGGAAAAAAGCAGCTGACTATGGACCTAGTATCAAACGCTTTCGAAAGATCCAAAGTTCAAATATAAGGAGCATTTCCCCTGGAAGAATTATCAGCCAGTAGAGAAGACAGAATCTTATGCGCATGCTGACAACCCACTCCATATCGAAAACCAAATTGGCTCTCACCCTTAATAATATTTTTAGTCAAAAAAGGTATAAGAATATACTCAAAACCTTACTAATATTACAAGATATAGTAATAGGTCGATAGCAAGAACAATCAGTCGGTGACTTTCCCCTTTTTAAAATTTATGAAACAGTGCCACACAGAAAATTCTCAGGTCGTGCTGACCTCAGATAACGTTTATATTTGGTTTTAGTTTTACGTTTGAGATCAGCGACACACCCAGAACTTGGCCGACCACACTCATTACATATCTGGAGCCATAGTTTCGCTTTGTTTTTATCTACTTTAAGCAAGAGTCCATTGACCAGATAGGTTTTTGTGTTCTTTTACGAATACGTTGCCTAGGTATGGCAGCTTCTTCTGCCCTTTTCATAGACATCACAAGTTGGTTATAATAACAGTCAATATTGGCTTTACCATACATAGGTACCTGGCGCTGAAGAAGATGATATGGAACACGAATGGTAGAAAGAAGGGTGTCAAGGTAGAGATGTAGTGCGGTATTGCTTCAATTGCTTTTTTCAAACCACTTTGATTTTCCCAATAGATCAATATCCATCGCAAATGTAGCTGAAATTGCCATGTGGTCAGTATCTTGCTCGTTAACACGAACAGAAGTTGAGTTTAATAATCTTGTAAATTAATAATTGAGTTGACTAATAATTTTGTAAATTGATAATAATTTACAAATAATTATATACTATATTTGTATAGGGGTTGCATATATTTGTCCATAAAAATGTATAAACTGCTGTATATACAGCTGAGGATTTTTATACTTATTTGGATATATGCCATCCAATCATATTCCCACGATTAGTTGTTATAAATCAAAATTTTACAGGACAAGTCTCTTACTTGATGCTAAATCTGAGTCAAATTAATTTTTTTTTTTTTTGTGCTCGACAGACATATAAGGATTTAAACTTTGAATTGAATATCTGAAAATCTCAAGATTAAAAAAAATGGAAACTCTGAGAATTTAAATTACCAATCTATACCTATCAAATATAAAAATAACAAATACATAGTTATTTGTTTTTAAGGAGTATTTCCACTCATGTCCTTAGTTTAAGGCACATACCTACATGCATCTTTATTAGAGTTCATATTTTTCTGACGATTTTGGTCTTTATTCGAATATTTTAGGATGAATACAAGAGAAAATACTAACGAAGCTCTAAACTGACAGGACTCTAGCCTGACAGGACTAGACATTATAAAAGTTTTTCTTGTTACTAACCCTAAAAGATCTAGTATTTAAAGTTTAATATATCTTTTACAAATATACAAGTTGTATCTATATCCTCATTTCCTACTCTTTACGTGAAATTACTTTACGTAAAATGCGTAAGCAGAGAGAAGGGATCAGAAGTGTCAGATAGCAAGACAAAGGTCAATAGTGGATGCAGAGTTGAAAAAATGATGTTAATAAATGAGTGGGAGTTGGTAGTTACTCGAGTAGGTATTGTAGTTGAGGGGTATATATCCAAAATAGACATTATACTGAGCAGGTTTATCGCACTTGGTGATAGAGAAACATTCAGACTGATGTTAAAGTCCCCCATTAAGATGGCTTGGTTTAAGCATCGGCACTGTTTCTGTTTTTGAGAAAAACAGAAACAGAAAAAAACAGTTAGAAAAAAAACAGAACAGAAACAGAAACAGGTCAAACAAAAACAGGTAGCCTGTTTCTGTAATCTATTCTGTTTTTCGAAAAAACAGAAAACAGCTGTTTTTATAAAAAAAACAGCTGTTTTAACAGCTGTTTTTCCTGTTTTTTCCTTACTTCTTCTATTTCTAATAGGAAAGAAAACATCTTCTTGTTAAATCCTTGTAGTCACATACAAAAGATGAGCAACTTCGTGTAATTCAACACACTAGCGTATTTTTAGGGGGGGGGGCGAAATTTGTCATAAAATGTGTCCAATCGGGTGATACCAACGCTATATTCCTTTCAAGCTTAAATGTCATTTATAATTGACAATTTACCCTAGTTGCTCTTAGACCGTTGCTTTAGCGGTAAACCATTGCTCAAAGCATATACCAACACTATATTCACCGCTTAAAGCACGGATGCTTTCAAGTCGAGGCTACTTAGACCGCTGCTTGCTAATATATACCAGACAGACACAGAGTCATCCCATCTAGCTTATGTCCACCGCTTAAGTTAGACGCTATTTAAACCGTCGCTATAGCGGTAACCCATTGCTCTAAGCAAATACCAACGCTCTATAACGCTCTATGGTTAGACCATTGCTCAAGTGGTAATAACCCTCCGCTACACACATACCAAGGTGTCTAGGTTCACCGCTTAAAGTACGGATGCCTTCAAGCCGTGGCTTGTTGGACCGCTGTTCTAGCGGTAACCCATTGCTCTAAGTAAATACCAACGCTATATTCCTCTTTTATATGGGATTTCATTGAGCCCATGTTTGCCGCTTAAAGCACGAATCCTTAAAGCCGTCAATGGTTAGACCGTTGCTCAAGCGGTAATAGCCATCCGCTACACATATACCAACAGTAGAGACATTGTCATATGGGGTTCCCATCTAGCCCATGTCCACTGTATAGCGTTCAAGCTTCTCTCTCTTTCTCTATCTCTCTCTTTCGCTCAGATTTACCCCGCCGTGAATTAGCATGAGAGGTTGACTCTAGTTGAGCATTGTGGAGTGACATGCATGAGAGGAAAATTTTCAAGAAGTCAACCCGTAGTCAACGGGTTGACTCTATTTCGGCATTGTCAAGGGACATGCATGCACGGAGAGGTGTAGCATAAATGGGAGACAGTCACAACGGCAATCAAAGGGGTAAAATTAACCTTGACTGGGTTGCCCACTTAATTGGACAATCTGTCTTAGCTTTTTTCTACAATTAGCCATGACTTTGACTTTTCCCACAACTATTCCCTTTTTGTTTAAATTCAAAAATCAACGGTATCATGGTATCATGCCCGCTAGATGTGCGTTTCGGTACGGTAGGTACGGGTAGGTATCATGCGTTTCGGTATCATGCCCGCTAGATAGCGCGGCATTTGAAAAAAAAAACAGAAAAAAAAAACAGAAAACAGATAAAAAAAAACAGAAACGGAAAAAAACAGATGAAAAAAAAACAGAACAGAAACAGAAACAGGTAAAACAAAAACAGGTAGCCTGTTTCTGTTTTCTGTTCTGTTTTTTGTAAAAACAGAAACAGAAACAGGCAGAAACAGGCAAGAAAAAACAGAAACAGAAAACAGAAACAGTGCCGATGCATAACTTGGTTCCCTTGTCTCTCTAGACGATAAGATATTTTACCTAAGTTTTCCAAAAAATAAGAGACAAATCCCACCGGTGGACGGTCTAATTCTCCAAATGTAATTTTCTTCTGGGAAGGTAAAATTATTCCTAAGAAGAGAGATTCTTAAACTTCTTTGTTATTCCGGGTTAATTCTTTATTGATGCAGGCTGAGTATTCTTGTCACGTGGAAATAGCCAAGCCTCCTCTATTCATTGTTGTTCAATTTGGTCAATCATTGGCACCCTTGTCATATTGCCCCCTCCTCCAATATTTTGCTCTAGATTTTGACAGAGCATTTAATCTAAATTTGTACTTCTTTGTTGTTGGTATAAACTAGCCAGAAATACTTTTTCCCTGATTCACATGATCTAAAATAGCACTTTCTCAGAACTATTGTCTCATCCGCATTTAATTTTTATTTGTTAATTTAGTCCAAGAAAATATTATCAAAGCAAAGCAGAACATTCGTTGAACAAGCAGCTATCAATTTTTTTGAAATGTACCCAGGAAACTACTTATTTCACAAAGAAATTTACAAGAAAAGGAAAGAACGAGAAAATCCAAAAGAAGAAGAAGAACGATTATTCTTTGCAACCTAACAATGTTTTAACCATTCTTTTTTTGCCACTAATAATGTGTTAACATTTTTTTTAACTAACAATGTTTTAACAACTTTGTTTGCTACTAACAATGTAACATTTTTTTTTGCTGCTGTGGTATGGTAGGCCTACTTGGTATGACTATACGCGCGCACAAATTTTGACTAGTACTCCTTTAGAGAAAAAATCCCTCTTTTTGTCCTTGATTTATACTCTTCTTAGACATTGACAGTTGGTAACCCTGTCCGCCAGTGCTATTTTTGTTGATGGGTTGATCCGCTTCGGCCATCTTTTGTTGTCAACTTGGTTGTCAGCTTGAACACTTTCCAGAATATAGTATTTTTAACCTCAGAGGAGATAAAAAAGAGTGTTAATCCCTCTATTTGGCAGTGATTTGCACTCTTCTTAGGCGTCGAGAGTTGGTAACCCAATCCATGAGGGCTGCTTTAATTTAAGGTCCGCTTTAACCATCTTTCGTTTAAGTTTTCAATAGTGCACCTAATCACTACCTGCTGTACTAGGCTGGGTTGCCACCATACATACTTTCTATGAAATGCACTCTTTTCATCCTCAGAGAGGATACGCAAGAAAGAAAATCCCTCTTTTTGGCATTGGTTTGCACTCTTCTTAGTCGTAGGCAGTTGGTAACCCTGTCCGTGAAAGCTGTTTTAGTTGATGATCTGCTTCAGTCACCATTCAAGTTTCCAATAGTGCTCATAATTAATACCCGCTGTTCCTGGCCGGGTTGCCAACTTGCACACTTTTCGTATGAAATGCATTCTTTTTAACCTCAGAGGGGCTACGGAAAAATGAAAATCCCTCTTTTTGGCATCAATTTGCACTCTTCTTAGATGTCGGCAGTTGGTAACCCTCTTCGTGAGTGTTGTTTAATCGATGATCCGCTTCAGCCACCATCCATACAAGTTTCCAATATTGTACATAATTAACACCTGCTCGACCAGACTGGGTTGCCAACTTCTACACTTTTCGTATGAAACACACTCTTTTTTTGGGTCAGAAGGGATATAAAAGGGTGGTAATCCCTCTTTTTGGCATCAATTTGCACTCTTCTTAGATGTCGGCAGTTGGTAACCCTATCCGTGAGCTCTGTTTTAGTTTATGATCCGCTTCAGCCCCCTTCCGTTCAAGTTTCCAATATTGCACATAATTAACACCTGTTCGACCAGACTGGATTGCCAACTTATACACTTTTCGTATAAAATACACTCTTTTTTACCTCACCTGGGAAACAGAAGAGTTATAATCCCTCTTTTTGGCACTGATTTAAACTTTCTTTTGGCGTCGACAGTTGTTACCCTGTCCGTGAGGGCTGTTTTAGTCGACGATCTGCTTCAGCCACCTTCCGTTGAAGTTTCCAATATTGTTCATAATTAATACCTGTTGTGCCTGGCCGGATTTCCTTCTTCGACACTTTCTTTGTGAAAGGTGCTATTTTTAACCTCAGAGGGGTTACAGAAGAGTAAAAATCCCTCTTTTTGGCATTGATTTGCACTCTTCTTAGACGTCAACAGTTGGTAACCATGTTCGTAAGTGCAGTTTTAATTGATGATCCCCCTCAGCCACCTTCCGTTCAAGTTCCCAATATTGTACATAGTTATTACCTGCTGTACCAGATTGGGTTGCTAACTTCCACACTTTTCGTATAAAATGCACTCTCTTTTACTTCATAGGGGATGTATAAGTGTGTCGGCAGTGTGTAACCCTGCCCTTGAGTGCTGTTTTAATTGTATGATCTTTTTCAGCCAATTTCCGTTCAAGTTTCCAACATTGCACATAATTAACACCTGTTGTGGCAGACTAGGCTGCCAACTTGCACACTTTCCGTATGAAATACACTCTCTTTTACGTCAGAGGGGATATAGAAGAGTGATAGTTCCTTTTTTTGGCATTGATTTGCACTCTTCTTAGGCTTCGGCAGTTGGCAACCCTGTTCGTGAGTGCTGTTTTAATTGCTGATCGTCTTCAGGGACCTTCCGTTCAAGTTTCCAATATTGCACATAATTAACACCTGCTCTGCCAAACTGGGTTGCCAACTTGCACACATTTCGTACGAAATACACCTTATTTTTTTTATCTCAGTGGGGGACCAGGAGAGTGAAAATCCCTCTTTTTCGCCTTGATAGGCAATCTTTTTAGACGTAGGCAATTGACAACCCTTATAGTAGCCCGTGCGAACATTCGGGTGAGTAATAAACTGAAGCTCGTAGAATACCACACCAACAGATTCAGCATTTCTCTCTTTTTTCTTTTTTACATGCATTAAAATTAAAAAAGGAACATTTTGATTTGTCATTGGGAAAAAAGGGGTCATTTAACGCAATTTTAAGCGTCTATAATTGCTGTTTCTAGAAAGATGATTTAGACTATGTAAGCGGCAAGGAAGATATTTCAACGATTTATTAAAAGTGTGGCTAAATATCAGCTATTCTTTGAATAACTTAATCTGAAAGTCCAATTTCCTTCCTTCTTAAACTGAGTTACTGTTGCTTTCATTTACTTATTTCTTGTATTTTCCTGCCTGTCTTCATACTTGTCTGTTTCTAGCCTCTGGTCTCAAGTATGCTGAATTTTGACAGTTAATTTCTCGTCTAGTTACAGCATAGCCTTCTGGGAAATCAAGACATCTTTCGAATATCCTTGGGGCGCCAAAGCTCTCAGATTATATTTCACTAATCCTTTTTGAGATCTGGAAGGCCTGTTAAGGCTTTAGCTGCTTATTAAGAACTTTATCAAATTAATTAGTTTCCTCTAGTAAAAGGTTGTTCTTTTGTTTCAGAGAAAGAATATGGGTCCCATTTTAAGGTAGTTATATTACTTTTATCCTAACTGAAGTCTACGCTTTTACTTCGTTAAAAACTGTTGAATAGGAACAAGCTTTTTTCACTCTATTTGATGCGATAATTGACAACTTATATTTTTAAGCTTAAAAGAGATAGTCACAAAATTCTTATATGTAAAATCCTTTTATAATAAAAATTTATTTGGTTGGATTGACTGTGCTATATTTTGATTTAAAACTAAGTGACAAAAAAAACCAGTTTTGACGAAACAATTGAGATGAAGTTGAAAAATTGAGTTCTTATTTAGTGGTTACGCTTTCCAGAAGGAAATATTATATAATCCTGAAAAATACTTCAGAAAATTCTAGAATACTTACTGACATCGTTCCTAAAAGCACATTACTTTGCGCTTTCTTTAACTTGTAAACGCATACCCCAAATTATACTTCTTTGATGAATATTTTATAGAATATTGTATATGAATATTTTATAGGCTCTTTACTTCCAAGCGCTTGTTGCTGTTGCAGTGCTTTTTATCGTTAAATTAATACAAAGAGAAAAAATCCAGCGTTTGGGAAGCATTAGAGTAAAGAGTGCTCTTACGGTTTCCAACGTGTGGAAAGTGGGAGGAAAACCAGTCGAATTTTCTGGAGGAGTCTGAAGGGATAAAAATTAGAAAAAGAAGATTTTCAGTTTGCACGAGGATGTAGAGCCTTGGATAGAAAAATTATTATGAAGTGGGTGTTTTATTAGTATGAGGAATTCGGTTCGGCTTATTAATTTGGACATGGCCCAACGTAAGGGTGTGCATGATTATTTTGTTTATATAACTGTTTTTCTTTTTTTAATCTCAATATTCAACTGTTTAAATTGACTCTTTTAATTATTCTTGTATGATATTCTGTTTTTCATCCTCCGTTTTCTACTGCTATGGCCATGTGGTTTTTTTTGCGTAAAATACGTAATAAATTATATACCGTATACGGAGAATTTATTGGGTATATGTAATTTGGGATATAAATTTCCCCATTAGAGAGGATGGTGAATATAAAGTAAAGTGATGAGTGATGACAAAGTAAAATCATATAAGCTAATATTTAAAAAAGAAGTTATTCTGGGAGTTTTATAGGGTTTCCATCTGGAGAGAGAACCAAAAAATATATACGTCGCAGTAGCATATTGATTTTGTATTCAAATGATGATATCAGTTTATATCACTTGTGTGTATATGAGCTGCTCCCGAAGAACCTATTTTATCATGCACTTGGAGCATGATACCTATTGAAGACGCCCATATCAAAAGTGGTGATATTTTTGGCGGAAATTCAAATAATAAAAATGATAATTTAGATAAACGTGAAATTAAAAGAGAAGATTTTAATACGATTACGAATAACCGGTAGGTAAAGAGCCTAATAAAAATTTAGGTAGACAATTTTGAAAGATTATCGCTATTTTCAGCGAGGATGGAACTGTTTGGTGGGGACTTGATGTGGGGGAGTGTACTCTATGTTTGATAAAATTGTCATTTATATTTTCACCAGGTCTCTTCAGCCTTTGGGTTTAGAATTACGGACGAAGTACTTTGTCTAAGAAAGCTTCTACTCGATTTTGACAGCACACTCCGATTCAAAATAGCATACCCCTGCAATCCTTCCAGATATTGTGTCGATTTGCTTAACAAATCTTTCGTTCCCTTTAAAAATAGGAGTATGTGTTTGGAGCCCAAGTGACACTAACTGACTTGGCGTCTTATTGTTGTGCAAACATGAAATCTAGATAGAGGTCACTGGTCGCTAGTAGATATGGCTGCTAGTTGCTAGGTAGAATCGCTGGTGGGTCAGATTCTGATTGTTCTGGCCTTGTACACAATAGCGACCTTAAACATTTTTGAAATATTGGCATGTTTCAATGTTGGTCACATAGGTTAATTTATTAGTATATTATAGCATGAATGAAGCATACCAATAGTGTCAGTGAATTGCTGAGACGGGTCACCATAATGAACATGTAATTACAAATAAAATTGATGGTTTGTACTTTCAGTTGAATTCCAGCGGTAAAAAGAAAAAAAAAGAGGCGGCACTGGACTTGAGAGTCCAAACCGGTGGTGCTGATCTTCATAGCCCTTCAGCCAGGAAGTGCAATGGGGGCTGGAGGTCAGCCATTCCTTGCTTTTGCTCACCTTTCCTGTTTATCTTCCCCAGGGTTCCCTTGGCTGGCATTTTGAGCTGTGTCGACTCTGGGCTGAACTTCAAGAGTCACACTATTAACCCCTGTTCCAAACAAAATAACCAGCGATGCCATGACTCGAACCACTGTACTCATGGAAGCAGCATCTTAGGTTCTTGTAAGGCGTGCTTCTATTTAAGGAAGAAAAAATGGTGCCAAAAATCTAATTTCCAAAGTTTCTAATCCTTCCCGCATTGTTTTACTTAGTCATTCCCAAAAGAAAGAAGTTGAATATTGTGATTCCAGTTTCTAAAATTATTTACCAAATAACAAATTTTCCAATGCGGTGATGTGTACGGAAGAAATCAGAATAAGTTTTATAATTTCAATCTGAGAGCGTAAGAGTAACTGCATGACAGCATTGCCAGTTTAAAGCCTTGTCAAAATCTCGAGAGCCTAGTACAAGACATTCGGTGAAAACTGAGAATTAGTGTCAAACAAAATTTTAAGCAGAAATGGCTTGTTTAAAGCCGAATGTTTCTTTTTTTTTTCTTTTTTTAACTCCCCTGCTATTCGGCAGTCCTCCAGCTAGTTTAATTTTTAGTGCCCAGTAGTAAATCTAGCCTTGGATTTTAACAAAAAAAAATTTCGCTTGATAGGGTTTTTCTCAATGGGCCTTAAAACGAAACTTTCATGGAGAAAATCTCATAGAAAAAAGATATATATAATTAGTCTCCCTACCTACTTTGTGTCCTCAAATAAAAGAACCTACCAAGTAACTCTTAGGAGAACAATAACTCATTTTAAGGATTTTTCTTAATAACGCCTGCTAATTAAGAACAGAAAAGAAAATTCAATTCAACTGGTATTTTTGTATTGTTGAGCGATTATAAGTCTCAGTACAACGTCATCGCTCGGCTTGAAGCAGTCTCAAATTTCCCCTTAATACTGTAACATTAAATAAATGACAATGAACAAAAATATTGTATCTCAACATTGTCAAGACTATTTTATATCTGCATTATTAATACTATTCAAATTATCAGTTATTATCACTTCCAAGTCTGTTTTCGAATATTGTGTAAATACATAGAATACTTTGCTCCAGAGGTGTAGCTAGGGTTTTCATTCCCAGAGGACAGTATTTTTTTTGCCCACCCCCAGCCATCTTTACCACAATGTAAGTAAAAAAAAATCGATATACCCCTTAAGAGGCTGTGTCCGGGGCCCTTTTTTGCCCTTAGCCCCCTCTAGCTGCACAAGTATTTTGCTCATTAAGTAAGGGAATAAATAATCTTATAATCTTATGACTAAAAAGTTAGAAAATGCATGGATGGCATTATAGCATGTAATACTTTATTGGCTTGTCGAGTATTACATTATTTTGCTTTTTAACGCATAATGCTTCTATTAAATATATTGGTGGCTCTGAAAATATCCTTGGAATGCTACGATAAGATAATGCGTTTAATATTAATTTTACTTTGGTTTTACTGAATAGCCTACAAGGGGGGCAACATAATAAATTTACTCACAACTTATTATAATAATTATAATTATTATATAACATTATAATAACTTAAGTAATTGTGTCAAACAGTTCGTGGTAACGAACTGTAGTAAGGAGCGACCCGGCTCAATAGTAACCAAAACTCTAAAAAATAGAATTTTGGTACCAATAGCTACATCAAAAGAATCGCATTTTAATGCTGATTTTAAATATATAAGTTTCATCAAGTTTAGTCTTACCCATCAAAAGTTACGAGCCTAAGAAAATTTGCGTTATTTTAGAAAATAGGGGGAAACATCCCCTAAAAGTCATAGAATCTTAACGAAAATCACATCATCAGATTCAGCGTATCAGAGAACCCTACTGTAGAAGTTTCAAGCTCCTATCTACAAAAATGTGGAATTTTATATTTTTTGCCAGAAGGCAGATCACGGATGCGTGTTTATTTGTTTGTTTGTTTTTTTTTTTCTTTGTTTTTTCCCCCAGAGGTGATCGTATCGACCCAGTTGTCCTAGAATGTTGTGAGAGGACTCATTCTAACGGAAATGAAAAGTTCTAGTGCCCTTTTTAAGTGACCAAAAAATTGGAGGGCACCTAGGTCCCCTCCCACACTAATTATTTTCCCAAAGTCAACGGATCAAAATTCTGAGATAGCCATTTTATTCAGTGTAGTCGAAAAACCTTATAACTATGTCTTTGGGGACGACTTACTCCCCCACAGTCCCAGTGGGAGGGTTTACAAGTTCAAAACTTTGACCAGTGCTTAAATATAGTAATGGTTATTGGGAAGTGTACAGGCGTTTTCAGGAGGATTTTTTGGTTGGAGGCAGGGGTTGAGAAGAGGGGGATATGCTGGTGGAACTTTCCATCGAGGAATTTGTCATGGGGGGAAGAATTTCCATGAAGGGAGCGCAGGATTTACTAGCATTACTTAAAAAAAAAGCAAAAATAAATATGAAAAAGTTTTTGTTTCAGCTGGAAGTAAGCAGCAGCATTAAAACTTAAAACGAACAGAAATTATTACCCATATGAGGGGCTCACCTCCTACTAATACCTCGCTCTTTACGCTAAAGTATTTTTAGTAATTGCAACTATTTATTCTGCGGCTTTTGTGATTCAGGGACCATTCTTAATGAATTGGGACAAAATTTAAGCTATAGTGTAAAGAGCGAGGTACTGACGAGGGGGCGAGCCCCCTCATATATGTAATAAAAATATGAGAATACAAAAGTTCTTTACGTAAGCTAATTTATAAGTTACGTATATATTTTACTTATAAAAACATTCGTAAAAAATTAAAAGTTCTAGTTGCCTTTTTAATTAACCGAAAATCGGAAGGCAACTAGGCTTCCTCCCCCGCTCTTTTTTTCTCAAAATCATTCGATCAAAATAATGAGAAAGCCATTTAGCCAAAAAAAAAATATACAAATTTCGTTTTAATTATTCCTCTGCGGAGAGCAAAAATCAAAACATGCATTGATCCAAAAACGTTCAGAAATTAAATAAAAAAACAAGTTTTTTAAATGAATGTAAGGAGCGACATTAAAACTTAAAACGAACAGAAATTACTCCCTATATGAACGCCCCGCTCTTTACGCTAAAGCTTTTTACTGTTTTAAAATGTAGAGTTAAGAGAAAGGTTCAAACTTTAGCGTAAAGAGCGGGGCGGTGAGAAGGAAAAGCCCCTTTCATATACGGAGTAATTTCTGTTCGTTTTAAGTTTTAATGTCGCTCCTTACTTTCATTTAAAAAACTTGTTTTTTTTTATTTAATATTTAGAAGAGCCTCCTAGAAACCGAAAGGAGCCTTCGTCTGAAACCGCTTGGAGAGCTTTAGTGACTTCTTAAACGGTGTCCATGACTAAAACTATATCATTAGCGAAGTCAGTGTCAAAAAGGATATTCCAAGTGCTGTTTTTCAGAAAAAGAATGCAGAAGAAGAACTGGGTGCCCGAGATCAATCTGGGATGAAACTCTACATAATAGGACATACGATTTTTCGAGATTTTCTGGACTGTCACTAATATAGAAATTATCAGCAGTACGATATAAAGGAAGCGTGTTCATGGATAATTCCGTATCATGTTACTTAACATCATGACGATTTATTAGTCAGAAAAACACTCTAAGAACATTATAACCAAATGTTTATTGTACGTTACCTGGGCACAATGACGCCCAAAAAACCCTGTATTTTTGTCCATTTAATCATTGTACTTTTCCTTTAGTTACAAAGTTTTTGTCGTTTTCAAGGGTCCATTAGTGTCTGCGAGTCCACATCCTTGTATTCGGTAACGTCTGTTACAGAAGGAGGAACAGTCATGGAGACCAATGAGGGTAAAAGAGGGTAAGTATTTCTTTTTTTATTTAATAAATATGTTTATTTGTATTCTAGAATGAACAAGTTTTACATGTTAAAACCACAAAGGTAACGTAAATTAGTAATGAAAATTAAACAAGTAATGAAGGCTTTACATAATGAAGCAAATAATCAGCTAAAATCCAAATTAGAACTCTTTCTTCACCGTCCACTAGGATGCTTGAGCTGTTAGTCTTTAGAAGGAAAAAGCTAAATTAAGGAAAAAAAATATTTCCAGTTCTTGTTTATGTGAAGTTTTCTGAAAATCTTTCTTGTCAAAAACCACATTCTTATGAAACAGAGACACTTTTTAAATTTATTAGGAGAAGCAACAATTGAAAAGTTTTTTGACTATTTTGGAAGCAAGAATGATGGAAAGCAATGTTTTTATTTAATTTCCAGGAAACATGTTTAGTCTTCGCAGTTTTTTATAGATTCCGAAAACTAAAGTCTCTGGCCATACCCCATCTATTCTTTTTGTATGTTTCGTTCCTGAGCCCAAGGAACTTATCGTAATTTTATGTAATTGTTATTGAGTATCCAGTCTAAGTCACTCCACTGAAGCCTTAACAAAGCTTGTCCCCTTCGATGGATGGGCTCTCTAGTAAAAGAATAAATGCTGCATTTAAAGACATTAGATATTAGTTTTAACAGTCCCTTAACGCAATAGAGCAAAAACTGTTTGGTACAGCTAGCGACGACTAAAAAAATGTAAGGCAAAATTATAGCGGCAAATGTTCCTGCAGAGCCTATTGACGGAGACAGTTGTGATGGAGCTGTGAAGGAGCTGTGATGGAGACAGTTGGATGGATCTTCAAACAGTTTTTGGACTAATATTGTTTCTGCTAGGAAAAAGGTGACTTCAATATTTGATAAGATATATAACACTTTTATTACAGACTTTAATGTCTAGGCTGGCACAAATTAGGATTGGTGGCTTCAATTTCACAGTCACAGCAAAATATGAAAAACCAATAAGGTATCTGGTCACAAGTTAGGTCGTAAGTGATAAGGGTATTCGCATGATCGCAACACGGCTAAAGTTATATAGTATTTTCTTGTAAATCAAAAGATTTGCAGGATCGCTACAGAACTCGGTAGCATATAAGAGTGATGTTATTGATGTTCATAGTTATAATATGCATATAACAGTATTGAAAGTTGTTTTAGAGCTAAAACATTGGAATGGTACTTATTCACCAAGCAATGACATTAACAGACTTCTGAATGTGGATTTGATAGGAATATTCTTGGGAGAGCTGGACTTGAAATTTGAAGGTTTAAGATGGATTTTACATAGACTAAATAAAAAAAGTATTTTTCTACTGAAAGTAAGGAACAACATTAAAACTTAAAACTAACAGAAATTAACCCGTATATAAGAGAAACTACTTCCTCTTCTATACCTTTTTCTTCTCGCCAAATTTTTTTTAACACTTTTAAAAAGGTTCTAATTATAATTACAGGGCCGTTTTGTTTCAGAAATTGCACTTACAGAATAGGATTAAAGGTCTAACTTTACCGTAAAGGGCAGGGTATAGAGGTGGGTACGACCCCCGTCATAAACTAAATAATTTCTATTCGTTTTATGTTTTAATGTTACTCCTTACTTTGGATGTATTCAACGTAATTATTGCATAAGTTTCATTCACTTTGAAATTTAGGTTTGAAACGGTTTATGAACTAAAAGTTTCATTCAACAGATATATATATATATATACATATATGTATATATGTATATATATATTTACATATATATATATATATATATATATATATATATATATATATATATATATATATATATATATATATATATATATATATATATATATATGGGTAACATACTCGAAATAATTCTCTTGGGAGAATGTTCAGAGTGTTACATAGGCATAAAAAAGGAGTGGGAAAACGTGTACATATCACCCAGGTCTCTTTATTTTGACTAAGTAAACTCATTTATTTTTACTTTGGCTTGAGCGTTTGCTAGGTGTGGTGAGGGAAAAACACCGTTCTGAAAAACTGAATGATGCTTGTGTTTTGATTGAGCTAAACCTCCCTCCCAGCATTCCATGGAAGATCAAACTTAACATTCTAGCCATTTATAGGATATTTAACGTAACTCCTTTTACAACCTGGATGCACATAGTGTCTCTTGATTTATTTTAACAGGTTCCTCAATTATACTCTGAAAATTGCGAGTTAATACCACTACCGTTCCTGATATACCACGGTCATTGAATTAACAACTTTGATACATAGAACATCTTTAAACTTTGTTCAACTCCCCTTCAAAATTTCTTGAGATGTTCAACTAAATACCCTTACCCGTTGCTAAGATATTGCAGCGCCCTTCTGACAACCAGAATGCACAGTGAATTTTGATTAAGCTCGGAATCACGCTCAATATGCTGGGAACGTTTTAACTTAGTACCTTTTACTGTCCATGAGGTATTGCGCACAAAATTTTAACAGCCTGACTGCATTTAGTATCTTTTGATTTAGTTCAAATTTTTGGACTTAGAATTTTTTCTGGACTTAGAATTTTTTGGGGACTTGTTATGTTTTGGGAACTGTATTGAGGACTCAAACATTTCCGATAATTTCAAGAATGAGATGTTATCCGGTATTGTTTAATTATTCACGCTGTCAGCGAAACAAAAGAATACATCGTCTGACAGCTTTCACATCTGGTCATTTGAGACGCAGATGCTGTTGCAGCCCATAATCCTGGTTTCCAAAAAATTTCTTGGCATGTTTCCGAGAATTTCAAGAAGTAGTTTTCTAAGCAGTTTTCCATTGCTTTCACGAATTTTATGGGTTTTTCGAGACTTTTTGTTTACTTAGTCTTTTTTGGGGCATTATTTTGGGACAGCGAGAATTTCTTGGCATGTTCCCAAGAAATTCTAAAATGATGCGTTATCTGTTATTACGTAATCATTCATATTATCAGTTAAACGATATAGTACATCATGTGGCATCCTTTGCATCTGATGTCTTGAGACATTATGTTGTAGACATTAGTTGAGTTTTATTTATCATTTTAGCTTCTAAGTAGTTTTCTATTGATTCTTAGAAAGTTTACGGTTTGTTGGGGGGGGACTTAGAATTATTTTGGGAAACGAAGAATTTCAAGAATGATACGTTATCTGGTGTTATGTTATCATTCATTTTGTCAGTGTAACAATACAATACAGAATTAGCAACTGAGTCAATAACATTTTTTAGCTTCTAAGCAGTTTTTCATTGATTTTATGAAATTTATTGGTCATTTGGGAGTTAAAATTATTATTATTATTTTTTTTTACTTAGAATTTTTGGTTACTTAGAATTATTTAGGAAAACCGAGAATTTCTTGGTATGCTTCCGAGAATTTCAGGAATGATGCTTTATCTGGTATTGTGTAATCATTTATGGTGTCAGTGAAACAAAACAATACGTCCTTTGACAGCCCTCATATCTGGTCTTTTGAGATAACAACTGAGTCAACAACATTTTTAGCTTCTAAGCAATTTCGTGTTGATTTTATGAAATTTCATTTTGCTAAAAACGCATCATTAATTTTATGTTTTTATGAAATTATGAATTTTTGGGGGGTAATTTCCTGGAAGGGAATGATTCTAAGTGGGAAAAAACTTGCTGCGGAAAATTTTTTCTTGGAGGGGAGATATTCCATGGAGAGGGAGGTTGATTTCCTGAAATTATTTGAAAAAGAATCAGAAATTAAATTAAAAAGACAATTTTTTTTTACTGAAAGTAAGGAATAACATTAAAACTTAAAAGAAAAAGGCATTATTAATTATATGAGGGGATCTGTTCCCCTCTATTCCCCACTCTTTATTCTAAAGTTCAATCTTTTGTCCCAATTCCTTAACAACGATTCCTGAAACACAAGGGCTGTATATTTATAATTAAAATCTTAATTTAAGTGCTAAAAAGCTTTAGTGTGGAGAGTCAGTCTGTCTAAACAATTCATTTTTAGTCAGAGTATTATTATCGCCACAATTTGGCATAGTAAAATAAACCTTATCCTTTATTGCACAGGGTCTATTCAGAACACTATCCTAAAAACAATCTCATTAGGTGATTTTGTATTAGGGTCCTCGTTAGAAAAAAATTAATGCACACATAAAAAGATGGAAATGTTCCTGTCCTTACATCTAATATACCTATTATAATTATCTATTATTACTATTTTAATTAGCTCATCTAATCTAGCACTCTTAGGGAAATACTTCACAGGTAGCCTATCATTCCAGAGCCTAGGGATGTCGTGCCCAAGTTCAATTATCATGGCATGAATAAAGGTAATACGTAGGCATCCCCATTTTTATTTGTGGTCATCTCTGACCTTTGCCAGTTTTATTTAATTGTTTATTTTTATTTTTCTATTATGAGATATGAGATATACATTTATTAAGAAAAGAAAACAATCACTATTCGCCATTCACCTGCCAAGAAAGGCAATAAGCTTTTAAGGGCAAGCGAGATTATCGCCCTCAGCTAATTAAAACCACGTTCATATCACGCTACTCAATACAAAAGAAAGGATCCCTTTGTTCATTTATATAAGTTAAGCTAATTTAAGGTTGACTTATCAAATGACTTAATTTTTGTTCGCTTTATGTTTTTGCAAAAATATTTTTCTTCTAGGATAATATACACTTATAAAGGTATAAAAAAAAAAAATAAAGAGAAAAATGAATGAAAAAATTCTATTGTGAAAGCATAAAGCCCCGTTTTAACTACAACAGAGTAGAAACCATTCTTAAATAAAAAGAACTCTTAAAAATTTAAGTCTTAGAAGCCCTTGCATTATAAACTCATTAGACAACTGTTAAGATTCTTCAGACATTAAAAAACTCTGGACTGCATGTATTTTACTTGACAATATTGGTAATCTGATTTTTATTTTTGAAGCTGAAGGAAAGAGCTGAGCTTAGAATTGGATCATCAGCAAAACAAAATAAACAGGGGAATAACATTAGAAAATAGATACTACTTTTGAGAATGCGAATTGTTCTAATATTAATCATGTTACGGCTAACAGTAATGTTACTGTATACTTTACAGTTGATACGGCATTCTTTGCAAAAATTTCTACATTCTCATCCTATGAAAAAAACGACCTTTTTCAGTTTTTAGAAAACCGTTATCCTTATTTTTTGGTTTAACTATGTATTAACTTTTAGACTTATTTCAACATCCGTTTCCATCTAGAGTAACCTGCCAGATTTAATTGTTCCTTGTTATCTGAAAGTATAAGACAGATTCTTGATAAATGGTGTGGATAATTGATTGATGAATCTTGTTACTATAAAAGAATATCTGATATTTATCAAACAGCATACATGAAAAGGAAAGAAAAGAGACTGCTCTGCAACTGACAATTGAGAATAGAAAGCAATCACCTAAGCAATTTTTTTTATTTTTGAAAATTAGTATGTCATAAGTAGCCGATTCCAATTTGGATTCATATATCAAGAAATATCTGACCTAGTTGTCCCGAGCTGAATAGCGTTTTCGACCGTGTATCGCTATTCAGCCGCACAGAATGTGTCTTCCGATGAAAAATAAGTTTAGAAAAAACATTTAGTACAGACATGTTCAGTTTTGGCCTTTCAATGAAGCAATGAAAATATCTCCTTTTTTTAAATAACCACACAAAATGTAATTCATTACGTTCACAATTCCTATGTGGTAGGCAAGGTTGTATCTAGGAGAGAAATGGTCCAACCT
Organism: Artemia franciscana; assembly: GCF_032884065.1. NCBI lineage: Eukaryota > Metazoa > Arthropoda > Branchiopoda > Anostraca > Artemiidae > Artemia > Artemia franciscana. The sequence goes on along the minus strand of NC_088875.1, from coordinate 19,793,010 downwards.
CCCCCTCTCATCCCCCTAAAAATGGTCTGACTCCTAAAAAACGTAGCAAAAATACAAGTAAACCAATTTTTAATGCGTTTTAAATTTTTCTTCTGTAACCAGCCCCCCCCCTTCCCACCAAAAAAAGAAGAAATTCCTGAATATACACCCTTGATGTGTGGTTAACCTTGATAAAAGCCAGGTTTTTTGCTACAGCAGTGTTAACACGCGCGTCTGGTTATAATAGTGTCTGTCCAGGCATCTATTTCCAGACAGTTCTCACTCAAATGTAAAATTCGGTACTTGGCAGCAGCAAGTTACATTTAGATCCCAGAAATGCATGCAATTGACTGAACATCACCCTGAAGCGGAGATGATTGACATGGTGACCAAAAAACTTCCTGGTTGGTTGAATTTGAAATCTGAGACATCTGAGATTTTTACATTCTAAAACAATATCTTACGTCTAGAGCAATCGGCAGAAAGCTAGATTTTCGGGGTGTAAAACCCCAGACGACCCCCCCCCCACTGAAATATTATTTCATGTCTTTTAACTGTTTCTAAAATAGATTTGTCCGATTCAGTCACAATTACACTATTTGTACAACAGATACAAAATTATTTCCAAAGTTGTTTGTTTAATAGTTTCAAAATGATAAATTTATCTATTTTTCTGTTTCAACTTTGAAAACTTGTTAGGTATATATTTGCAGCCAATTCCAGATTCTCGTGCCTCTAGTGGCATTCTGACCATTTTAGGCTATAATCGTTGGGAATTTTTGCTGTTAGATGGTCGTACTTTGCATAATTTAAACGTTTGAAATCTTTACTTCCAAGATCGTAGCGTCTCGAGTTGTAAAGTTTTCAATTGTGGTTGAAACTCTCCTGGAATATAAAACATAACCATATGGAAATAATTTGACGAAGTCAAAGCCATTGTTCCTAGAGTTTTCAGTACTATCTGATTCTAAGATCGTATTTTGCAGAGTTTAAGCAGAAAATTCTAAAGTAGAGGGGAAAATGTCACCTTATCATTTTAAAATTGCCATTTATGTTCTATGTTAAACACCGAGTTTTCTGACGACTCAGGTACGTTCACAGGAGGAAGACTTAATGACTTTAGAAACCGTCCCTCTTCTTGTTCCAAATTGCAAGATTCTCATTAGTTACTCTATATTTTCGGCTTATTTCGAGTATTCTTTTCTTTTCGTGCCTTTACTCCCCTCGATACTTCTTACCTATTCTGAGATAAGATTCTTTATGCCTTACTGCGGGGACTAGATAATTTTGAAAGATATTCGTTGTAATAAAAAAAGCGATAGGTCTTAAGATATACTTTGCAATGTCCCTGCACTCATATCAAAAACCTGCTTTTATGAAATTTTGATACCAATAGCTACATCAAAAGAATCGCATTTTAATGCTGGTTTTAAATATATAAGTTTCATCAAGTTTAGTCTTATCCATCAAAAGTTACGAGCCTGAGAAAATTTGCGTTATTTTAGAAAATAGGGGGAAACGTCCCCTAAAAGTCATAGAATCTTAACGAAAATCACACCATAAGATTCAGCGTATCAGAGAACCCTACTATAGAAGTTTCGAGCTCCTATCTACAAAAATGTGGAATTTTGCATTTTTTGCCAGAAGGCAGATCACGGATGCGTGTTTATTTGTGTTTGTTTGTTTTGTTGTTTTTTTCCAGGGGTGATCGTATCGATCCAGTGGTCCTAGAATCTTTCAAGAGGGCTCATTCTAACGGAAATGAAAAGTTCTAGTTCCCTTTTTAAGTGACCAAAAAATTGGAGGGCACCTAGGCCCCCTCCCACGCTAATTATTTTCCCAAAGTCAACGGATCAAAATTCTGAGATATCCATTTTATTCAACGTAGTCGAAAAACCTTATAACTATGTGTTTGGGGACGACTTACTCCCCCACAGTCCCCGTGGGAGGGGCAAAAAGTTACAAACTTTGACCTGTGCTTACATATAGTAATGGTTATTGGGAAGTATAAAGGCGTTTTCAGGAGGATTTTTTTGGTTTGGGGGAGGGGTTGAGAAGAGGGGGATATGCTGGGGAGACTTTCCTTCGAGAATTTGTAATGAGAGAAGAAAATTTCCATGAAGGGAGAGTAGGATTTACTAGCATTATTTAAAAAAAAACAATTAAAAAATAAAAGTGAAAAAGCTTTTTTTGCTGGAAGTAAGGAACAGCAATAAAACTTAAAACAAACAGAAATTATTACCCATATGAGGGGCTCACCTCCTTCTAATACCTCGCTCTTTACGCTAAAGTATTTTCAGTAGTTTCAACTACTTATTCTACGGCTTTTGTGATTCAGGGGGTCATTCTTAATGAATTGGGATAAAATTTAAGCTTTAATGTAAAGAACGAGGTACTGACGATGGGGCGAATCCCCTCATATATGTAATAAAAACATGAGAATACAAAAGTTCTTTACGTAAGCTAATTTATAAGTTACGTAAATCTTTTACCAATAAAAAGATTCGTAAAAAATTAAAAGTTCTAGTTGCCTTTTTAATTAACCAAAAAATCGGGGGGCAACTAGGCTTCGTCCCCCGCTCTTTTTTTCTCAAAATCATTCGATCAAAATTATGAGAAAGCCATTGAGTAAAAAAAAAATATATACAAATTTCGTTTTGATTATTCCTCTGCGGAGAGCCAAAATCAAAACCTGCATTGATTCAAAAACGTTCAGAAATTAAATAAAAAAAAACAAGTTTTTTTAACTGAAAGTAAGGAGCGACATTAAAACTTAAAACACACAGAAATTACTTCGTATATGAAAGAGGCTGCTTCCTCATCAACGCCCCGCTCTTTACGCTATAGTTTTTACTGTTTTAAAAAGAAGAATTGAGAGAAAGAGTCAAACTTTAGCATAAAGAGCGGGGCGTTGATGAGGAAGCAGCCTCTTTCATATACGAAGTAATTTCTGTGCGTTTTAAGTTTTAATGTCGCTCCTTACTTTCAGTTAAAAAAACTTGTTTTTTTATTTAATAGCTAAATAAAGCAATTCTAAATAGTCTCATTAATGTTAAGAGTAGCAAAGTCATACACTACTTATGGCATTAAGCAAGATCAAATCGGAACACCAGAAATTTGAATATACAGCTCAAACTAACGTCCAATCTAAAGTATCATGTGAAATCTAAAACTTTTCAAAAAGTTTTAGATTTTCCTTTTTGATGACGATTTTTTGAGCTTTTAATGTTTAAAAATTATTTAACGTATCTTGAAGACCTGAAGTAACCATATTTGTACAAAAACTAATCCTTAACAATAATCAAAAGCCATTAAACTTAATTTTCACGTTTATAGTTTTGCTTCTTTTTTGGTATTTTTTTTGCTCTTATGTAAGATGGCCACTCATAAACTTACCTTGTACAGCCCGATGCCATTTGAGTCATTGTGGTCGAGATTCTGTATGTAGTATTGTAGTTACGATTGAAAAAAGAAAGAAGAGAATGTTCCAAGCATAATTGTCTTAACCAAGTCAGTTAGATAGCTCTGGTAGAACAGGTTCGGATTATAATAACATTACTATGCATTATTTTTTTACCATGTGAACCTGTGATTCAGTCTAGACACATATTAAGTTTTGAAAAAGATCCAAAATCTCAATCAAAGATTCCAAGTTCGTCATTTGAACGTTTGAACGCTTTACCACCCTTTTGAGTCACTTCGAATTAAATTTCACCTTCTGAAATGCGACAAGATATTAAGCATATAACACAAAAACGGCATCCATTTAAATTAACTCAGGGTCTAAAATATGTTTTGTTAAACTTCAAATTAAAGTAAAATGTGCTTTCCAACGTTTTGAAAGCGATTCATTCAATATAGCAAATAAAATGACAACACTAGTTTAATGGCTACCCTAAGAAGTAAAAAAGAGTTACGAGGGGGATGGGGCACAAAGACATTAATATAATAAAAAAGATAGTCAATAGATACCACACACCCTGTCGAAACAGCATACGATGCATCTAAACAATTACATAAATTGAAATCGTCCTTGGATTCATTCTTATTTACCTATTAAATAAAAAAAAATAAAAATCATACATACTATAAAGAATTTATTTAATACTACTCTTAAACGAAGAGACATCACCAACATTTTTTAGTCTTTTGATTAATATAGTTCAAACTTCTGATCGTCCTTAGTTTCAACCAAAGACTGAAAACTCCACATGAAATGCAGGTGATGAAATAGATACCAAATTTTTGTTTAACTAGTTTTTGTTTCATCTCATGGCGTTTAGTTCGTTATAGTCTCTAAAGTTTGCTTGGTAAAATCAAAGCGTGGACTTGACTTTCATTGAAATAAATCGTCAGATTTTTCACTGTTTCAAGTTTAGATTCTCAAAGGAATGGCTTCTAGCTCTTAGATAAGGAAATTGTTGAATTCTATGAAGTTTGCACAGTCCAGAATCTCAACTCTTGTTTAAGCATAAACTATTAGTCTCTTGTAAAAGCATGACTTATTTACATAAGAGGAGAGGAAACATCTGAAGATTCGTTATATTATCATAAAAAACAACTTGGTAAATTCACAAAAACTAATGTTCTAGACATGAAGTTGAAGGATATAACTATTCTTTGTAATGCTGGAAATTTAGAGGAATAAATACGATTAAAGCATTTTGTAAACCACTTGACAACATACACCTCAACCCCTCGCCAACCAAACCCTCCACGAAGTAAGAGACTGACGAACTTTGGCAATATTCTTCTATGTCTGCGGTGTGGCAGTTTCAAATCAGTGTTTTACTATAAAAATGACGACCGTGATACAAGATTTAAGATATTTTTAAGGGTCATGTCTATTCTGTATCACTTTTATCATTTGTTATAGTTCACGTACACCTTTTTTTGTTAATTTTTAATTTTTCACCACATATAGGGTAATTGAGGAGCTTCAGGGAGCCCACTTTGGGGGTAAAACTAAGGGGGGAGCCTTCTATCCCATAGAGCTTTTGGTTCAAAGGTTTTCCGCGAATATTAGAAAAAAGCTTCGAATTTTTCTAATTTACAATTTTTATTTAGCTTTTTGACAGAAAAAATAGAAAAACAAAACAAATTCAATAGTTTTAGATACTTACTTCTGTAATTTTTGACTTCTGTGTTTCATGAAAAAAATTAAATCAAGACTACGCGAGATGAAGTGACAATTACCATTCAATACACAATATTGGCTTTAAACTCCTGTTCCGACCCAGTTAATGACGTAGTTATGAGTAGCTCACGTGTCAAAACTGTTCAATCCATAAAATAAACAGCAAAGAAAGCTTACAAAAAAGAGCGATTACTCCTTTCAATATTTTTTACCAATGGCTTTGCGGAATAAAAATTCCAGGCTTATTTGCATTTGCCTAATTTTAAATGGAAAGCATTTTGATGGCTTTTTAGAATAAGGTTCATGATTAGTAAAATCCAAAAAAAAAGATTATAAGTGAAGTTAATTGATTTGGATAGTAAAAGACTTGATTATCAATGCCATTTGTTAGTTGGAATTTAGCTTGCTATAGGGGAAAAAATTTAAGGGCTTGCCAGTATTTGCCACAGACCTAGTTTATCAACAAAAGGTTTATCACAGACTTTAATTTGATGATTTCAACAAATGGAATCCTGGTGTATACGTGAATTAGGATTCTTCTTTTCCCGTTTTAAACAGACTAATAAAACTGAAATGCACGAAGAACGTGGAAAATTAAAGGACTAGAAACTCAACCTAGTTTCAGAGAGAAGAAATCACGAGGCTATTTAGTTGCTTTTAAGTTTAGTCGTTTAGGCGCTTTTCATTTTACTGACATCTGTCATAGCTGTGACAGCGATTCTTTGTAGCGGCTTTGAAACGGCTCTGCAGAATTCATATATCTCCACATTTGTTACATTAGGGCCTGAATAAGTTTACTTTGATGAGCCCTAAACCCATCCAATTAAAATAAACATATATAAACAGACACAGCGTAGTCTTAAAACACTAAATCTTTTACATAAGCCATTTTTAAGTAGGCACAAGAATAATTCAACTTCAAATGTCAAGAAATAAACACCATTTTTATTCTTAGGACCACGATATTTCCTTGGAATAATTTGGTAAATCCTGTTATTTCTTACAGGAATGACAGTGATGAGTCAAGCAGTGAAGATGGTATCGACGAAAAGCGTCCATCCTCAATAAGTCATCCGATGGCTATGCTGATGGGTGGTTTGATGCGGAATAGCGTTGTAGAAACAATGCTTTTGACTTCTGGGAACGTTACAGTTGTACATAAAGAGTTTAGTGAAAAAGAAGTACCACCTATAAATGGTAGCTGTATTTTGGATAAGTGCAAAACACTGAATTGTACTCTTAGCGCGCTAATCTCGTCTTCAGCCCCCATACCCTTGGCTGATACTAAAGATTGTAATTGTGAGGTTAATTTTAGAAGATGCGTGTCATTAGGATCTGAACGAAGCTTAAATTCTTATAATTGGGATTCTAGAAGTGTTCAAAATTACAGCATAATAGGTGAGATTAATAGTTTATCCATCAGTGATAAAGATTCTCTTAGCGCACACGAATTAAGTGCAAACAACATTAGTCTGAATTATGATGTATCAAATATTGTTTTACCTTCTTATACTGAAAGGGCACTAGATAACTGTACGGCATTACTATCAAGCAATGAAGAGAAGCCGGACAATAGCAGTCAAAGACTTTCTCTACCCTTAGACTTCAGACAAAATTCCATTAGTAGTCGTGACTCATATGCAACATGCGTGAGTAACTCATTACCAATAGAATGTGAATCCCCTAGCGCTTATTTTAGTATGGACGTAAGTCATTGTGAACGAATTTTGGATGATTGTGAATCAACGAGGATAGGTGGGATTGAATGGAGACGTTCTTCAATGATTGAAGATTTATATGGAGGCTTAGAGTGGCGAAGGCAGTCAAAGACCAGTGAGGAACGCCAAGTGAATACCCGGCAAAGTCTCATTGGAAATCAAGGTAGTAGTTATTCTCTTATTAGTCCTATATAAAGTGATTTCATACATATTAGAAAAAAATTCTCCCATCATGTAAAAATAGTTGCTTGGCCTGAAAAAAATTAATATTGGCCATTTTTTCTTCAAATAAAAAAGGTCGTAGCATCCGATTTTCAACCCTGTTTTGCACTTATGCAAAATGTTCTTTCTTAAAGCATATGCTACTCTCTAATTAAAGAAGAAGAAGAAAGTAAAAAGCTACTAAAATGGGACAAAGTCTGTGCGTCCATATGAAACAAGTTGAACACATTCTTGTGTTGGATGCTCAGGTAGGCTATTATTTCCATAGTCTAAAATAATCGATGATTCATGCAACGCGTCGGTACCATCCTTACGATAGTGCTTTAATAATTTATTCACATTTATACTAGTTTTGAAAATATTACTCTTATGGCAATAATGAGTAAATATAAAACTTAGAACGAATAAAAATTAACGCTTTGCAACATATTCGTAAATCTATAAAACTAGTGCAAATAATCCAATTCAGGGTTTCCCTATGTTTTGTAACATTATGCGAAACTAGCACTTGACTGAATTTTATTGTTCCTTTGAACCTTAATAGTAGCCTAGTTATTTCTTATAGTTCAACTAGGATACTTAATAGTGGCCTATTTCTTATAGTTCAGCATCCAATGGAAAATGTTTTTTTAATAGAGAGTTTCTTCAAAAACCCACGATATTGAACTTTCGGTTACAATGGACAATTCTTAATAAGGTTGCAATTTTTGCTGCCATGATAATTATCTTTGGTAGAAGATTAGAGATAGATGAGATGAACAATTCTAGCTATTTGTAAAAAATATTATTAAGGTTTTATTAAGCTCTCTGTAGAGATTTTATACTACAGTAAAAGTGGACGATGGAACGGGGAACAGTTGGAATTTGAGGAGTAAGGGATAAGCACTAATTGCGCAAAGGACGCATAAATACTAAGACGAAAAAAAGTAGACTGCAAATAATTCTATATGTAAATCGTAGTGATACTTTTGTTAATGCGCTAAGATAAATTTCTTCTGCTGGAACTCGTGCCTTAAAAAGTAACTTTTTATTTGAAGGAAAGATTTACTGCATGAGAATCCATATTTTTCTTCTTCTTTTTTTTAAAGCTTTTCGCTATTTTGAGGAGCAATGACGAGCAAAATTGGTATTTCCAAAACACCATACAGGTTTACAAAAACATCTAATTTTTTTCCGAAAAAGCACTAAATAGTTTAAAACACGTTTAATCATCAACATGTTATGAAATCCACGAATAATAACAACCACCGTTTCAGTGTTGCGAAGACAGATTCGTCAAGCAATAAGAGTGTGAGATATAGGAAACTATGAAAAAAATTCATGGTTTCTTATACCTATGACACCCTTAAATCCTTATAACCTGGGTCCAAACACCCCCTCGTCCCCACCCTGCCTAATTTTACTCTATAGGAATCGATAGAAAGTCCGTAGTTTTTGTATTTTTCATGTTCCTATCTTGGCATCGACGCCCCAATCTTTAGAGTCTGACAATCCCATATTTCCTCTAAAAGCAATATCACTAATTTCATTTTGTCTGTGGACATCGATATTGGATGGTGTGATTCTGAACACCAAACAAATAAATAAAGATTCAATGAGGAAGAAATAAATCAGAATCAAAAGGAATCAATTCTCATTTACGATAATGTTGACTTGTGGCTTTCACTCTTCAAAAAAGTTATTTCCCCTCCCTTTTCTGAGGAAATGGTGAATTTTAACCTTGGAAGTTTGATTGTTATTTAGTGTCAGTTGATTAAACTTTCAGGATAATTCTTTATAAAGTGCTTTACAGTCTATTTGTCCTCCATCCAGTCATCTTTATGATTGAAAGTATGTTTGGATCCCTCTTTCTAGGACTATAATGAAAGAAAGTTAGGATGATTAGGCTACGTTTACGGAGGAATAATTATAGGTTGCTTAAAGTTGATATGTTTTAAAATTTCTTCTGGGGCGAGACAAAGAACAAGACTTATTTGAATGACTCATCCTTAATATTTTCGTTTATTACAGCATGGTTGCACAGCAGCTATTAGGGGTGAAAGGAATGTGTGGGTCAATCCATGGGGCGGGGATGGGTGGTTATCCGTTTGCTCTATTTTTAAAAATAAGAATTCAGGAAAATTCAGGGTTCTAGAGGCGTTACATAAAGGACTAAAACGGAGAGAATTTACTTTCTAGATTCGAACTAATACCATATATTTTTCCAAACGCTTTTAACTTAGTACAAACTTATCTTTTTTTTAAACTGTTCAAATCTTTTGCAGAGGTGGAGCACTTGAATGGTTGATTACAGTCCTTATTTTTTTAATTTTACCTGCTTTGTTACAAAAATATTATATTGTAGGCCTACTAATTCTACTTTATTAAAAATTAATTTACATTAAAATTTTAATTTTACTTTATACCACCGGTAACTTTGCAACACGAGGTTCAATCTTTAAATGACTGCTCAATATGGTTTTCACTGACACTGGAAAGTTCCAACGTTTGTTTATGTCAATACATTTGCTAGAGCTGTTACTGCTTTGGTGGATATACAAGATTTCCCCTGTGTATCGTTGACTTCAAAAGTAATCCCCTGCATTTCATTCAGCGAGCAATTTCCACACTGCCAATTGTCCAAAAGGCTTAGAAAGTATCTCGGCAGCATTCTGTTTTTCATTCCCTGTTTAAACAAGCAATTACCTTTGGCCATTCAATTTAAGAATCAAGACTTAATGAATTAAGAACATTTGGGACATGTCTTGAAAGTAGCTCGCATGTGTTAGACTTTAAGCTATTTCTAACAAGTACAGCATACATGATACTGATTTTTAAAGTGTGTTTGGTAAAAATTTTTCTATGTTACCAGGCCTAAGATAACAAAAGTAAGAAACATAGGAAAACGAGGAGACATGCTGCCAGTGACAGAAAAAATAAAAGGGAGATACTAATATTTTGCCCAAGACCTCTGATTAGCTGTTCTCAGGGGAAAATACTGTAGTATTTTGCATTATTTAACTGTAGTCAAAAATGCAGAAGTCCTTGTCGTAATGTCATGCTTAGTCATTGCAGTCTTAGGGATTAGAGACGGTCGATTCCAGGCACAGCCGCTCATGGCATGTTATAAAACAGGTTTCTTGAGGCCATGCGAAATTGATTAAAAAAAAGATACATTTGTCGAATACAGGCACATTTAAGAACTGACATCACAAAACTTATTTTGCTTCATAAGCTAATAGGAAGATGATAGGATAATCAGAAAATACGTCACAAGACTTCTTATATCTCTTATACCTCTTATATCTCTTGTTTTGCAATGGATATAAAGGCGCATCTGTCGAATATACGGGTCTACTAATTACTAGTTATGTAGTAGGTACTTCGAATAGAAGATGGCGTATGAGAGATGAATCTCTGATATTTAAGTGGTATTTTGAAGTCTAATTTTTTATGTATCAAAACATTAACAGGTCTAGAGAAATAGTTGCAGGTACTGGAGATTACCCAATAAACCAGGTTTTAATATATGTCATTCGCAGTGGAAATCAATGGACGGTAGATCTAATATATGAAAATTCGGGTGGGGGTTATTTTTCACTTACTGTCTTTTTTCAATAAAATACCAAAAAAGGTTGTCTCCATAAAAATACTTGCAAACGGTATTTTCTGAATCTAGGGGATGGGTTAAACCGTAGTTCTTATTTGAAAATTTGAATAAACTTTCACTAAAAATCAGGAATGTTTAGCATACTTTTACATGTCACAGACTATTAACTGGAGAATTGGATTATAGCCTTGGGATTTTGGAAGGAGTTTAAAAATGTATTTTTCAAAAAGTTGTAAGTTATCAATCTTTATGATAATTAAATTTAAAAAGTGACAATTTTCGTCTATTAAAAGTAAGGAATAGTATTAAAACTTTAAGAGAATAGATATTATTCCGTATATATGCCGCCTCCTTTTCAATACATCTCTCTTCACGCTCAAGTTTTAACCACTTCAAAAAAGATCTCTCTTTAAGAATTTCGAATAAAGGTCTAACTTTAGTGTAAAGAGTGGGGTATCGAGGAGGAGGCATTCCACATATAGACTTTTCAGGTTTTAGCGCTTCTTCTCAATTTCAGCAGAAAAAAAAATAGTTTTTCTTACAATTTAACTTCTGATTTTTTTCGAATAATATCCGGATAAATACCTCCTCATTCATGGTAATTACCCTAAGGAATTTCCCCCACATAAAATACTTCTCCCATGAATTTGCCCCCGTGAAAGTGTGTTATCGCTACAAATGCAACACCCCCCCCCCAAAAAAAAAAAAATTTAAATAATTAAATTTAAAAAGTGACAATTTTCGTCTATTAAAAGTAAGGAATAGTATTAAAACTTTAAGAGAATAGATATTATTCCGTATATATGCCGCCTCCTTTTCAATACATCTCTCTTCACGCTCAAGTTTTAACCACTTCAAAAAAGATCTCTCTTTAAGAATACCGAATAAAGGTCTAACTTTAATGTAAAGAGTGGGGTATCGAGGAGGAGGCATTCCACATATAGACTTTTCAGGTTTTAGCGCTTCTTCTCAATTTCAGCAGAAAAAAAAATAGTTTTTCTTACAATTTAACTTCTGATTTTTTTTCGAATAATATCCGGATAAATACCTCCTCATTCATGGTAATTACCCTAAGGAATTTCCCCCACATAAAATACTTCTCCCATGAATTTGCCCCCGTGAAAGTGTGTTATCGCTACAAATGCAACACCCCCCCCCCAAAAAAAAACAACAACAAATCAACAACATATTGTTCACTATTCTGGACGAAAAATTCTTCTTAGCTCATTTTTCATAATCTTACTAAAACAAATACTGATTTTTACTTTATTTCTGATCGTTTATTAATTCATTCTGAAAATTACTTCTATGTCGAAAACTTTTCCGAGATCCCTCCCCTCCATCGGGAAGTTTCTCGTAGACAATTCTAATAGATAGTTCTTCATTAATTATTTCTCATGAGGTGAATGAGCAAATTTTGTATTTGAATTCAGCCAAATTTCCCTCGTGTAAAATTTCTGCTGAAAAGTCTAGCCCCCCCCCCCCCCGAAATTTCCCTCCCAATGGAGAATCATCCCTGTAGAAAATAGCTCTCTTCCTAAGAATATCCCACACTTTCAAAGAATCTTTCACAGTCTTTCATCTACGACAAATACACCCCCCCAAAAAAAAAAATAAAACCGTGCAAAATACGCCTTGTTGAAAATAATCACCGACGAATCTCCCCTTGGAAAATACTCCCTCCCTTAGCAAGTTGGTCTCCAATCACTTTCGACTTATAATAAAGGACTAGAACACTGGTGGATCCAGGGGGCGGGATCCTTAACCCCCTGAGATTTCTCCCGTGCCCCCTTTTCTCTGTTTGTTCCTTTTCTCACTCTTTTCCTTAGTACATTGGTCAATTTTGTCAATTATTGGCACCTTTGTGACATTCAGCTTTCCCTAAAATTTTGCTCCTTGGCGCCCCTGTCACATTGACCCCCCCCCCCCCCCATGAGTTTGCTCTACATCCATCCCTAGACTAGAATCCTTCATTTCTGATCTTATGAGCACCCTCCAGATTTTCAGTGACCATAAGGTGGAGTAGTAGATGACAAAGGGACAGTGCCCCTTCCTTACACAATAAATCTCCCTCATTTTAGGGTTTAATGATACTCTACTTTTATATCATCAGCGTAGACCAGAAATATCAAACAGTTCGTGGTAACGAACTAGAGTAAGGAGCGACCCGGCTCAATAGTAAACGAAACTCTAAAAAACGGAATTTTGATGCTAAAATATACATCAAAAGAATCAGATTTTTATGCTGATTTTAAATATATAAGTTTTATCAAATTTAGTCTTTGTCATCAAAAGTTACGAGCCTGAAAAAATTTACCCTATTTTAGAAAATAGGGAAAAACACCCCCTAAAAGTCGCAGAATCTTAACGAAAATCACACCATCTTATTCGGCGTATAAGAGTACCCTATAGCAAAATTTTGAAGCTCCTATCTACAAAAATGTGGAATTTCGTATTTTTTGCCAGAAGACAAATCACGGGTGCGTGTTTATTTGTTGTTTTTTTTTCTTTTTCTTTTCCCCAGGGGTTATCATACCGACCAAGTGGTCCTAGAATGTCGCAAGAGGGCTCATTCTAACGGAAATGAAAAGTTCTAGTGCCCTTTTGAAGTGACCGAAAAAATTGGAGGGCACCTAGGCCCCCTCTCACGCTCATTTTTCGCCAAAGTCGACAGATCAAAATTTTGAGATAGCCATTTTGTTCCGCATAGTCAAAAACCTTAATAACTATGTCTTTGGGAATGACTTACTCCCCCAGAGTCCCTGGGGGAGGGGCTGCAAGTTACAAACTTCGACCAGTGTTTACATATAATAATGGTTATTGGGAAGTGTACAGTCGTTTTCAGGGGATTTTTTTGGGGGTTTTGGGGGTGGGTTTGAGGGGAGGGGGCTATGTGGGAGGATCTTTCCTTGGAGAAATATATCATGGAGGAACAGAAATTCAATGAAAAGGGCGCAGGATTTTCTAAAATTACTATAAAAAAAAACAATGAAAAAATAAACATGGAAAAGTTTTTTTCAGTTGAAAGAAAAGAGTAGCATTGAAACTTAAAACGAACAGAGATTATTACGCATATGAGGGGCTCTAAGAATACTTTAGCATAAAGAGAGAGGTATTTAGGAGGAGATAAATACCTCGCTCTTTATGCTATAATATTTTTAGTAATTTCAACTATTTATTCTACGGCCTTTCTGATTCAGGGGTCATTCTTAAAGAATTGGTACAAAACTTACGATTTAGTGTAAAGAACGAGGCATTAACGAGGGTACAAACCCCCTCATATACATAATAAAAAATAAAGAATATAAATTTTGTTACTTAAGTTAATTCTAAAGTTACGTATATATTTTGCTAATAAAAAAATTCGTTAAAAATTAAAATTAATAGTTGCCTTTTTATGTAACCGAAAAATTGCATGGCAACTAGGCTTCCTTCCCCATCCCTTATTTCTCAAAATCGTCTGATCAAAACTAAGAGAAAGCCATTTAGCCAAAATAGGAATTAATATGTAAATTTCATTTTAATAATTTACGTGTGGAGAGTCAAAATAAAACATGCATTAATTCAAAAACGTTCAGAAATTACATAAAAAAACTAGTTTTTTTAACTGAAAGTAAGGAGCGACATTAAAACTTAAAACGAACAGAAATTACTCCGTATATGAAATGGATTGTCCCCTCCGCAATCCCTCGCTCTTTACGCTAATGTTTGACTCTTTGCCAGAATTCTGCTTTTTAAAATAATTAAAAGCTTTAGCGTAAAGAGCGAGGGATTGCAGAGGGGACAATCCATTTCATATACGGAGTAATTTCTGTTCGTTTTAAGTTTTAATGTCGCTCCTTACTTTCAGTTAAAAAAAAACTAGTTTTTTTTTATGTAATTCCCAGAAGGCTTAAGGGAGGAGATATTAATCTCAGATTCCTGATGTGTTTTTAAAAGTTTCTTTTGTTCCCCCCTGGTTATGACCCTGGTCATTATACATCATTTTTTACCTTCGCCATCCCCTTATATCTCCCTTAGAACTAATTCTGTATTTATCTGATGGTTCCAAGAGAACAGTGATGTTTTGGCATCAAAATACACCTTTGAGCTATCCCCCTCACTCCTTAACTGCAGAATACTCACAGGTTCCTATTGTAGAAGTTTAAGGTCCTTTTCAAGCTTGTAATTTGTCCACTGCTTACAGATAGTATTTTTTACTTGTAAATACACGGATATTTTTCGGGGAAAGTTTTCTGCAAGGGGGGGGGGTGTGAGGGTCTATGTTCTGGACATTATATGTCACATTGTTTACATGCAGGATTTGTTATTAGATAAAGGGGAAATGCTTGATTCTTGGCTTTTGCAGAACGGCTAAGAGCATTAAGGTGAAAAATTGGAGAATGTTGAGGGGGTGTTAATCTAAATCAAAAAGTACTGCGTGCATCAAGTTTGTCAAAAAAGAGTCCCTGCAATATATAAGAACTTCTGAAATTATTAGGTTGAAACTTTCAGGACACGATGAGGGAATGTTAAAAAGTTTCTGGAGGGCTGCCAGTGCCTTCCCAAACCCTTACTAGTTGCCTCTTCCCAAAAAAGGTTCAATCAAAATTTGAAATAGATATCTTCTTCTAAATAGTCTAAAGCTCAAATAACTACGCCTATGACAATGACAAATCCCCACCCCACAAACACACAAAGACACACACACACATCTTTCGAGGGGGATGATAAACACAATAAGACACTCTGTGTTTGTGCTGATTGTCAGAAGGACCACATATGTAAAGAACGATGTGGGCGCAATGTATTCTTTTTTCTTTTTTTAGTTTTAGACAAGGGCACTTCGTATCGAAGGTGTTTTCGTAGTCATTCAACTGAAAATTGAAAGTGATGTAGCAGTAATAGTAGTAGTCGACAGATTTAATACCAAAAACTTGACAAATATCGCTGATTTGTGTTTCTTTACAACATATTCAAAATCAAACTACATTTATAAATATAAATCAAACTATAGACTATAACTCTTATTGTACATTTTGAAGAAAACCGGGATGAAAGAATTACCATATCGGTTTGTTCTTGCTTTAACGGGAACTAACATATCTTGCTTTCTCGTTCTTGATGGTAGAAGTTGATCTGGTAGAATGTCACGGTGCTGAGATTTAGAAAGCAAGAACTTTCCGAAACTCATTTTCAGAGTTTCGTACCGGTTTTGGAGTGACGGCAGTCCTAGCACTTCCAGAGCCTTTTCGTAAGGGATGTCACGGCGGCCCAAGATGATCGATACCGCTCGCTTCTGAACCGATTCAAGCTCCTTACAAAGATGCCCTTTTTAATAGTCGAAAATGATTGGAGGGCAACTAACTACCCTTCCACGCTCACCATTTCCCCAAACACATCCAATCGAAACTTTGAGATGACCATTTTGTTCAACGTAGCTGAAAGGTCCATAAACTATGTATTTAAGGTTGACAGCCTCCCTACAGCCCTCAGTTCAAGTTATGCCCGGGGGACATGTAAGGTATATACAGAACGGATGATCGTATAACTTTTGGAGGGGGCAAATTGGATTGGTAATCAGAAGTTCTAGTTCTCTTTTTAAGATTCAGAACGATTGGAGGGTGGATACCCCCCCCCCACATACACACACCTCGTATATTCCCGAAATGCATATTATTTTAATTTTGAGGGTTATATATTACATTTTGAGGCTTATATATTTGCGCTTTTCTGAAAACAAGATATGTTTGAAACGTTTTCACCTTTCTTACTTTCATAAATGAAAAATTACCGAAATCTTAATGAAGAAATTTCAGTATATGTCAATTTAACTGACTATTTACGTTCATTTGTTTGTTTTGTCTTTTTTTTTGTTTTTTGTTTTTTTTCAGTAAAATGCAAATTATGTTCTGGTCTTAAGAAGGCATAGGGGTTATGAGCCCTACTCATGTTAATTTTTGCTTGTTTTGAGTTTGACTCGGCTATTCATTGTAATTTCTGTTCGTTTTGAGTTTCATTAATTATTGTTTAGTGATTTGTGGTAGTTTTACGCTTGGAAGCTTATTTGACTTTATTTTTGTTCATTCTTGGCTTAACGGAGCTCTTTACTTTTCTTTTAAAAAATTGTCCTATGGAAAAAGTTTTCTAAATAATCAATATATAAGAAATTACGAAGGTATTATGTTAATATTACGTAATTACGAAGGTAAATTACGAAGGTATTGTGTTGAAAAATTCAGGGTATTGAGGGGCAATCAGCCCCCTTGCCTTTTTTAAATGCTCCCTTCATTCATCACTGATCAAAATTTTGAAAAAATTATTTTGTACAAAACATACAAAAGGTCTATTTGCTATGCCTTCCCGAATGCAATGCCTCCCATAGCCCCCATGGCTTTACTGAAAACAAATTGTATTACGAATATTTTATTTTATATTTACAAAATTGAAAAATCAAAATTATAGTGAAATGAAAGCTTAAATTGCTGAACTTTCAGCAATTAATATTATCATATATCGAATAGTCAGCTTAATTTCATTAGTTCTTCTCAAGGGCTACTCAAGACATAAATAGTTTTCAATAAAGCAAAAATAGCACAGTATGCTCTAGACTTATATGGTTAGGGGAGGCGAAGGGGGCAGTAGCCAAACTCCTGTTCGTAGTTTTTTTTTTTCGTTTTAAGTTTGACTTGAATATTCAATCTAATTTTTACTCATTTTAAGTTTTATTTGTTCATCTATATTATTACCTATTAGTATCTGTTTAGTAGCTGTTTGCTATGGTTGTTTATTTAATTTATGTTTGTTTTGGCTTTTATTTATTCTTTAATGGTAATTTCTGGTCGTTTGAGTTAGAATTATTAGAAGGATATATTTCTGCTGGTCTTAAGTTTAATATGGCTATCTACCTTGAAAAATTTCTTTTTCGGAAAATTGTTTTCATTAATGATATTAAAGACTAAAAGGCAAGAGGTTTGAACAGAAAGAAATTTCCTAAATAGCTAAAAAACTTGCAGCAATGCCCATTGGACGACGTTGCACGTTTTTTCCTCACGTTCACACGTTTCAAAATTTCACACGTTTTTTCCAGAACTAAAGATTAGTGACTGTTCTGGAGTCACTGATATACCCAATTATATATGTGGGTATCGGTAAAATCATATTCAAAAAGTCTTTAATTTTGTATCTAAAATGCTTGCCATAATTTATTATTGTCTTTAAAACAATTAGAAAAAATATCTGCCTTATTATACCGCCCGGGCTCGATATTTGGGCAGCTGGAGTTGAATAGACGTGACAACGCTCCTTATTCGTTTGTCGGCCTGAATTGCACCGCTGCGCAGAAATTGTCATCTCTTTGGTCAAGTTTAGTTTTTTTTTTATATGAGAAAACACTCCCCAGAGACGTGAAATTAGTACGTGACATCAGGGGGCCTTTAACTCACCCATCATCATCATCATGGAATTTCTTGAAATTCAGGAGGCACTAATGTGTTAATTTTGTTGAGTTTATTATGTTAATCTTTTCAAGGCAAAAATATTTTTCACCTTAACAACAGTCTGTTTTTCTGTTCAAAGAGGTTTTAGAGGTCTGAATTCTATAAGGTTTGTCTACCTAAGCTGTTGGGAGGGTGGATACTATAGCCTAAAGAAAGAAGACATTTACCGCATTTTTTCCTCTCTATTAGTGTAACTGTTTCCTATATCCCTATCCCCCTTTTAATCCTTTATTATAGCCCCGTTCTTTGCACAAGTGTTTACTGATCTGTCCTTGGATTTTGGAACCTACTATTGAGAAGAAACAGCCATCTTGAAAAACTTGAAAAAAGCTTTCATTTAAGTGCAGAACAAGGCAAAGAATTAAAAAAAGTGACATGGTAAGATTTGCCGTAACCTCTTCAACAATGTTAAAATATTTATAGCCTAGGAAACTAGATTGACTTTCCATTATTAAGAAAAATTTGGCCCTTTTATATTTATATCATAACCATTGTCAAGAATACCTAGGCTAGATTCTGCTACAAAAGTGACAATAATTGAGCTACTTGGGTATAGTGCCCTTAAAGAACTCAATCTCTGTCTAGACTGGCCAAATTTTTTATTTTAACTGGAAACTAAACCAAAGCCAGGTTTTTCAATTCCTAATTCCGGTAGTTCAAAATTTTCTAAATTTCTGAAATTAATTTTCAGGGAAAATGAGTGTTATATCCAAATAGAGGATTAAATTCTGGATCGAATGATATACTAACTCATTAGATATGTGGTCTTTAATTCCTAATTTAACAAATAAGCTATAAGTTTACAACTCAAAAACATTTAGCGGAGAGGAAAAGCAAAGCTGAGGATGACCAAATGTAAAAAAGAACGTTCAAGTGTGCACTTAACTGTGATTTTCACCTTCCTCACAGGTGCACATCTCAGCATTTTTTTTCGAGTTTCCGTCCTGATTTTTTTTTCAGCAGAAGCAGGATATAAGCAAATCACTTCCTACTGTATATTCTGGCTCTATTAGCTGAGCCTCAGTACCCTATACAACAGGGATATCTAATCTACACCTGTACCTTTTTGCGTGCTGTACCTCCCTGGTACGTGGTTCATGTTAAATAGCTCATTTCTGTTTTTGATCCACCACTAAGTAATGTAGCTTGGAGAAGACCAAAAGCATCTGTACACTCTCTTTCAATGTTACGTAGATGCTCGAAACGAAGAGGTAGCGCTGATATCTTGTGGATTTCTTCATTTTGTCACAATGAAAGATTGCATAGGCTAGCCTGGTAGAGTAAATATGGATAATTGAAGCTATTTATACTCACTCTTTCAGGTAGTTTTGGGTCTCTGGAGCTTTTCCGAGATTCTTCACACAATGGAACAGAAAAGGATGGTTCTCCTCCCATTAACGATACTTGAAAAAGACCTCAAAGAGTAGACTTTGTTTTTATTTTCTTCTTTATTCCTCTTAGAAATGAGCAATTATGACCAAAACGATAGCTGCCACGAGTAGTTCTTTTTCTCTCTGAGAGTAGCGCTTCAAAAACGAATAGAGTGTATATTGAAGACATCAAGGAAGCCAGGGCTCTTAGCTTGAGCTGGCAACGGGCCTCAAAATTACCGCTAGCCTTTTTGGGCTTTTTTATTTTTCTTCATTGATTTTTCATCAACTGTCTCCTTTTTTTATCAAGCAATTTTAATTTATTTTTAGATTCTTCCCAGTCAACATTATGTCCCCAAATTCAGCCTTCATCATTTGAAACAAAATCACATAAAAGACGAGAAGACCGTTACTCAGGGTCATTCAGCGTTCCAGATATCTCAAACGGACGGCGCAACCCGGAAGATATGCAAACCATTCTTCCAATCTTCCACCAGCTATTAGAAGAAAAGAAGAGACAAAATACAGAAGATCAGTTCTCAATGAGCTCTTGCCCCAACATTTCTATCAAATGTGATATTGTTGAGTATTTATAAATTAGCTGTAACCTTTCCTATTTTCGTAAAGATTCCCGTGCGATTATTAGTGAATTATTAGCTTTTTGTAAGGGAGAATTGAAACACACACTTGAGCGGTTTTATTTCTTGCCACGTACCAATGAAATTGGCCAAGGAATGTCTAATTATGATTTCATTCTCTACCATCCATGACTTTCAACAAAAAAGAAAAATCATGATGCAGCTTGAATACTTTGTTGAAAAATTATAATAATTCCTCGTGATCAAAACAATAAAATTAACCAAATTATTCGTTTTTCTTCTTGTTTAGGTGATGTATTGCATAAAGATCGTTCAGAGGGCAATTCCATTAAGTCTACTTTGCATATTCCTGTTTTAGATTTAGTATCAAAGCACATCACTAAATCTTAAGTATCTATATGTATAATAGTCCGTAATTAAGTCCGTAAATAAAATAGTCCGTAAAATTAAGAATTATTAGCAAAATAACCAGATAGGCAGCATAACCAGCATAACAATAACCAGATCGTCGAATAATAGATTACTTTTAGAAGTCAACTTCATGCTGATAGTGCTTTAGCGCATTTATCTGTACTCATACACATATCAAACATCACGAATAATTCAGAACATTAAGCCGCCCCATTAATTACATAATGTAGAATCATAAATTTATCTTCTTTTTACATTTTCTCCGTTGATTCCTTGAGGGCTTTTTGAAAAATCAGACATTGGCACAAAAATAGAAGAAGGATATGCAATTACTAATATCTAAAATATGGCTTATGCGAAAAGTCATCATAGCTAGACCACAATAAACGAGATTACCATCTAATGAAAACACACTTTTGCCACTCAGATAAGAAAAAAAGTATCCTTCAAGTGTCTTGATTTTGTTAAGCCTTTTTTGAACTCTTTCAACAATCCCTGAAACTCAGGTGACCTTTCCTTAAACAATCTCCCTAATTAATCATATTTCACTGGAAATTTCATCAAAAAATCCGTCCCTTAATTAAATGAAATTCTTAACGAAGTCAGATGGGATCTGAATATCTTAAAGGAAGCTAAGAAATGAAACGGAAATCTAAGCTATGGCAACATATAGCATTAAAAACAATCAGATCATCGTGGCAAGTTTTTCCAGTACCTTGTGCAATAATTCAATCCTACGTGGAATGATATTTTCGATGAAATCCCATAATTTAGAAAAAAAGTGGGCTGATTGGGGACATGCTTGTTTCTAGAAAGAATCCCTTCGCCAGGGGGCTATTTATTATTTTACGTTTTTGCTCTATCTAGTTCGAAGCGTTTAGTGTGTTATCTGGCTCGGACAACGAAACTCAGACTCTAGACAGTCTTCTAACGATAGAAATGTGTCTCTGTTCTCTGCTCGGTTGACCAAGAACAGAAAGAAACTAATAAGAAAGAAATCGTAATTTTTAGCCACGTTACTCTGACTTCCTCAAATCTTAAAAGACCTGTAGCTATTAAATGACCCTGTTTTAGCCATGTTAATAGCTTGGGGGGGTTGTGATATATAGCAGGAAGGAGCAAGACCAAAACAGGCAAAATATGGACAACATAATAAAAACGCAACGAACGACAAATTGCACGATATTCCACTAATGGCCTACCCACCCCAACCACTAAACCAGTATGAAATTACTGAAACTTCTATGGAATGAAACAACGAATGGCTTTGATAGAACAGCGGAATGGGACTATTCCAGATGCAAATACATACAAATCTGTTCTACCCGACCTCTTCTTTTCCAGACAATTAGAGTAAGCTGCTCGCATACGGTATGTCGTATCACCTTGTCACTGGAAGAAGGTAAATGGATGTGAAGATGATAAACGGCAACTGGCAGCAAATCTCTCCTTTAAAAGCTACAATTATTATTTGATATCCTACTACTGTCATTCTTGGTTATTTAAAATGTATCAAGCAAACTTAATGATATACACAATAAAACAGACTGCCGCGTTTGGTGACAAGCCAAATATCGCCCTTGATAAAATCTAAAAGTGAAAACTGTCTCTAGCTGTCAGCTTATGAGGATCAAAACGATACTTACGGAAACTTCACCAGAAATTAGGTGAGAAGAGAATTTCCAAGAGGCGAGGTCTTATAGTTTTCTTGAAGGTTCCATTCTAAAAAATAATGAAGTTGGAGGATAAAACTGCGGGACTTTGAACAAGAACTTGGCAAATCATTCGTTTTTACTACATTGAGGTCTGTCATCTAAGGATGAGGCGATTTCTTACCAACCTGGTCATGTGACTAGATAGTCACTGGACGTGAAACTATCAAGGACTAGTAGAAATAGATATTCTGTATTTGCTGTTGTATTTGAGTTTAGACAATCCCTTCAGGTATAATCAGATATAATTGAACATGGGTTAGGGTAGACCAATAAAAATATCACACTAATACATTTATCTTCCAATGGCTTGAAGTTATTCTATCATTTTGGGTATCATACTTATCATAATGACATGTTGTTATAAAGAAGGGTTGGCTTTGGGATTTGAAACTGAAACTAGGGATTTAAAAGTAAAAATAAATGCTTTAAATTGCTTTGCATTATATTGCTAACATTTTGCTAACATGTTATTGCTAACGTTGCTAATATTTCGATGCGTTCTTATTCTCTTCAAGGAAACTTGTTAAGGAAAAGAAAATGGTCCCATTAGTTTGTGCAATAATTCACTCTCACCGAGTAATAACATTGCAATAAAGTCCCCGTAATGTGGGAAGAAAGCTGTCTGTCTGGGAAAGCACCCATTCAGATACGCAACTTCCAATTACAAATACAGAAAATAAACGTTTTTTAGTGCTCATTGTTGGGAACAATGCTTAATAAGAATAACTTGTTTTTAGAATTCCGTTGAATGGGTTTGATTTGACATTTGTAGAGGAGTAATTTCATAGTAGGTGCAAATAATCGATTTAACCCCACACAGAAAATTTATCTTTTATTTTGTTTCAATAAAGATAGAGTAATTTGATAGTAGTTGTATTATAAGCCTTACTGGAAATACGGTTTCAAGCAAAGATATTATTCAAAATATTAAAAACAAAAGAACCTTTAATATTGCGAGGGAATCAACTCAACTATTTTGATTTTTATTTCAAATTTGACTGTCACAGCACTTGACCAGCTTTTCACTTTTTTTAAAATAGTATTCGGATCACGAACTGAGAATATGGGAACAAGGGTTATCAGCAAACCAAATCCAACCTTTATTATTTCATTTTTTATATTTGAATGTGAAAGCCCTATACCAACTCCAACTAATTTTAATTGAAACTTATTCTTGAGCTAATTAAATAATTAATTGAACTCATTTTGATTAGTTTCTATATTTAATCTTTTGAACAATTTAATCAGAACCAAGAGAAAATCTTTATTGTTACTTTTCTCTGTTGTATGTTTCATGCTGTTAATCAGTTTAATAAGGCCTGATAAATAATATAATCTTATTTGATTCTTACGCCCTCTTTTGTTTTCCTCCTCATTTTTTTCACCATACTCCGTATTACGGAGAAGACATTAATGACGTTCTATTCTCTTTTTAAAATATGCTAAGATATACGAAAAACTACGATTTTTGACTTTAATGGAACGTAGACGATGAATGATAATATGACGATTCAAATGCGAAATGGTGCAAACAAAAAATAAATCAAAAGTAAATTTAAAATCGAATATTTGGACACGAAATCTGTTAAGGCTCATTCTTATTATGCGTACCCTATGCGATTTTCTTAGTGCACCGTATACGATGTTACGTACCATTTACTAATGTTTATTATGTGGTACCCTTTTCAATTTTCCCTAAGATCGTGGGAGTTCAGTCCGAGCTTAAAACACGGAGGAAAGATTATACACTAAATATCACGTTAGAAAAGTATTGTAAATGAAGTATATATGATTTTTCTTGATTTCGTGAACAAAACAGAAACGATAAGTTTTTCTTAATAATGCCAAGAAATATATCTAAAATAAGAAGTTGAATCTGGAAAATTGATGATTGTTCAGAAAAATGGATATTAATATTCAATATTTGAATCGAACTCAAATGTTTCAAATGTTTCAGATAGAGTTTCCACAATGCGTTGAAACAGTTCAACTGATGTGGATCTGTCTCGTTTTACAAATCGTCTTTTAAAAATTTGTCCACATTCCAAAATATCCCTTTTCCAAAAAATCTAGTGTGTAGGAATATAAAGTCAAGGAAAAAGAAAAGAACTTCGATAAATTCGGATAATTTTATTTGCAGTATGGATTTACCTATCGCGTCTTTGCCGCTGCACGAAAGTAGAAAGCACATACGAAAGTAGAAAACATACATCAACAAGTCAGGATCTTATATGCAAGGGATTTAAACTTTACAAGATGGCAACGTAAATGAAATAAAAAAGATAAAGAAATAAACTAAAGTAACTTCACACAGAATTTGTCTAGAAAAAATTAGGCTCTGATAATCGAAAACCCCTACATTTAGTTAAATATATGCTTTAAAAAAACATGAAAGAATACTCCTTTCTGCGAACACAGTGAAGACCAGAATACAATAATAGCAAACAAAATAAATAATAAATATAAATAAATATAATAAATTTAATAATAAAATACAATAATAGTATAATAATATAAAATACAATAATAATATAATATAATATATACAATAATACAATAATAATATAAATACAATAATAGCAAACAAAATAATAGCCCATTTAGGGCAAGCTGTCACTAGACCTGAAAAAAACGAAAGAAGTATATAGAGAAACATCATTCAAAGCTGCTCTCATGCTTTTTCATTTGAAAGTTTCTTTTTTTTATATTCTAAATGCAAGTCTGTGTGAATTCAAGTGTGGTTTAACTATTTCAAATTTATCTAAAATTAGGGCTTGAAGCCCTAGAATTCAAGTTCGGAATGGCGGGTGTCTTGAATTTATGCTTCTTCTTTTCCTGGAAATTTTTCTGTTGCTTTTGTATTTTAGTTTTGGATCAAATGCTTTGTTTTGTGTCCAAAGATTTCAAAACGAAAATTCTGCCAATCCCTTTTTCTTTTCTTTGTTAAAAAATAGATAAAACTGGGTAGCCTACTGCCCCAGTAGTTTTAGAAATTTGTGAGGCGCTGTTAAGACAGTAGTTTAGTTTTCATCGACGTCATATTTTACGTCAGTGCAGCGCCGTCTGTTTTTCCGCGTCAATTGCACTGGTTTTAAAGATTTTATGCTTCAAAAGGAAGTCCCTCCCCCCCCCAATTTATTAGTCATTTCACATTTAATTTAACTTCTTTATTGATAAAGTAGTGATTACACAATTATCATAAATACTAGTAAGGGAAATACAGAGTGTATATTTTAATTAAACATTAATATTTGGATGTTTTGAGAGTGATCTTCTGTGAAATTCAAATTTTGCATTGACAATATTTAGGCCTGGACTGTTTATAGTTTTTTAACGTTCGGATTAATGTTCATTAGCCATTAATGCTTTTTAAAGCAATTTGCGGACATTTGGAGCATTACGAGTAAATTCTATATTGCTAAGGATATTAATGCACATTTTTTTTCAAAGAGTCTTTAAGTTCAACAATAAGACACAATTTACTGAAAAGCATTCCCAAAAATTTATACGAAAAATACAAATATACATCTCACTGTAAATTTCAAAGAGCGTAAATAAAACTGAACGCTAAAAGTCAGGAGTCAGAAACAATTATTGTAAAAAAAGGAAAATTTTCACTTAATACAGTTAAGAAATTAGACGGCTTTTATTTATCGGTAAAACTTTTTTCAAACCTCCTACTAGCAATCGTGTTTCATTTTCATTTATCGTCTTCTATTTCTCTATTTCAGCCTAATTGAATTTCAAACAAAAAATTGAATGCCGCTTTTATCCTAATTTAAGCTTTCATCCTTTAAATGATTTTCTTTTTGCCTTGTAAGATGAAAGATCGTTTCAAAGAAAAGGTTCCTTAAGGAGAAGGTAGGACGCAGTTTGATCTGATTTTTAAATACTATAGTACTCTTAATCTTTAAGTAAAATTTTCCGAACTTCTTAGAATATATATTTTTGCTTTTTATCCTTCTGATTATAGCAAGGAATCCAAATAAAGAATTAGCCAATCATGGAAAAAAATCATGCGCTTTTAAATGAAATTCCTGACAGAAAAAAACAACAAAAGATCTTCTATTTTTAAAGCAAAGTTGATTATAGAAAAACTAATTAACTCTCTCAGGCTACAGGTTGAATCCTTTTTTTTCTGCTGAAACCACAAAATGTTGTTCGATAAAAGTTTCGAAACAAGATGTATTAGATATTTAGTAACTGAGGTTTGCTCATATGAACAACGGAGGTAGTGCATCAGATATTTTTTCTCAATGTTTATTCAGTGGTGGGGGGAGGGAGGCTAATAATTTTTCTAGTTAGTAAAACCGAAGAAATTTCCTATTTCTAAAGTATTTAAAGACATTTTTTCTATACTTTATGAACTTTGAAAAATGTATTATACATTTTTATATATTATTCATTATTTTATATTATAAATTATTATCTTAGAGGTCCGTTGGCTGTTTTGAAAGCATTTTTGCCTGCATAAATAGTATTGAGTCCACAAAAATAAAGTGAAATCAAAAATTCACGTTTTTCTAAGCCATCGTGTCGTATGGAAATCAAGAATAAACTCACAGAAGGTTCATATTTCTAAACAAAATCTTCAAAGCACGCTAAACTCTTGAATATCATATATGAGTTAACAATTAAAGGAAACATCAATCCATGAAAATGTAGAGGGGGGTGGAGGATGAATGAGGATGTATTTTTTAAACACAAGTGGAGTTGTTTTCATCTATTTTCTCAAGGAAAACACCAAAACAGGTACTTTTTCCAAATCAAGAGTGGGGACTAGAATTCTAGGGGAATAAAAGTTCTACTGAATGGTCGGTCACTTGGATTTTAGTACCATGTTGCGCCAACAATGGGCATACAGATTAATATGTTCATCCTCGATTGAGCCTGTGTATTTATTGACCTACTTCAAGATTTAGATAAAATGTATTTCAGTGTTTTCACCCTCTGTGATTAACATTTATAATAATTGAAAGTTAAGTAAGCATAATTAAGGTGCTTTGCGCGGAAATTTTTACAAAGTTACACATTTTACTGACTACATGACATATTGGATGGGGCATTATCAGGCCCAGTCACAGGATAGACTGTACTGTTCTGCAGGGATCCGGTATAGCTTCTTTTTTCCATCGTTTTGCTGTTTAGAATTTATGTTCAACTTATCAAATCCAGTTCCATTGTTTAGTCATAATTTTGTAAGTTCGTACTTATTCATTTGTGTTAGATATGCAAAATTGTTTGCTTTTTAACTATTGTGCAATATTCTTATATGCAATTGACCACAAAAATCTTCTTTAAAAATAGCTATTGCATGAGCCCACATGACTTATCAAAGGGTAAATGTACTGCCGATCCATTACCGATAGGCTAGTCATTTTTGCTGACTTTTTATTCATCAGTAGTAAACATATAGATTTATAGTATATCGTTGGTAGAACTGTTACAATTATTGAGCTAGATAGGGGTTTAAGTAAAAGCCATTCCAGCATTTTTTAATATACCTAAACAATTTATTTAATTTAATAGCTTTAATAGGACATGTCCACTCCAGTCAGCAAGCATAATATACCATCCTCAGCAGTTTCAACTAGGTTGTAACCTAGTTGTAAAAACTGTGGACAAGGCCGTATCCATGAGGAGATAGGGGGATCGCCCCCCTAAAAATGTTTGTCCGACACGTAAGAACGTAACAAAAGGTGAATAAAAAAATCCATGCGTTTTGTGAATCTTTTTGTATCCCCCTCGAAAAATCCTTTTATACCCCCCCCCAAAAAAAAATCCTGGATACGGCCCTGACTGTATATCGTATTTCCTCTTGTGATCCCAGGGCGATTCTGGCTGTACCACTAGAATCAGATATAGTTCCTTTATCCTTTATATTCCTTTTGCTTAGGATTAATATCAAGCTTATCTAGACCAACTCCATTGTTTAGCTAAAAATTTTGTAAGTTTATATTCATTTATATCCTTTGAACGATGCATGTTGGCTGCTTTTTAACTAATCTATAGTTATTTTTATATGCAATTAACTGCTAGAACCATCCTTTAAATTAGTCATAATTTGA
Source organism: Artemia franciscana (assembly GCF_032884065.1). NCBI lineage: Eukaryota > Metazoa > Arthropoda > Branchiopoda > Anostraca > Artemiidae > Artemia > Artemia franciscana. The sequence continues at coordinate 19,764,724 of NC_088875.1, read as the reverse complement.
GCCCATATGACTTATTGAAAGGATGAATGTAATTCTCAATTCAATTTACTTAGATGTTGGAGTATGAGTGATAGAGATGTTAAATTGTAAATAAATTATTATTCTTTATCTTCGTGTACATTTTCAAGTCAGGCAAAACATTCAAACTAATTTGTGAAGAAAGAACGAAACTATTTAAAAAAAAAACAATAATAAATAAGTATCTAAAAAGTGTGATTAAACGCTGTTCTTAACATCTACCTGCTTATATTAATTTATGAAGATCATAAGATTCAAATATATGAAGATTCAAAATCTCTCTCTCTCTCTCTCTCTCTCTCTCTCTCTCTCGCTCTCGCTCTCTCTCGCTCTCTCTCTCTCTCTCTCTCTCTCTCTCTCTCTCTCTCTCTCTCTCTCTCTCTCTCTCTCTCTCTCTCTCTCTCTCTCTCTCTCTCTCTCTCTCTCTCTCTCTCTCTCTCTCTCTCGCTCTCTCTCTCTCTCTCTCTCTCTCTCGTTTTAGATCCGAAGAACTAAAAAGAAAATTTAAATCCGCATTTTAAATGCTGTAAAGAAGAAAACAATCCTCAAAAAAAATAGAAAAAGAACAAAAGCCACTATTCAACATTAACACATTATCAAATAAGTCTTGTCAAAGCGTTAGAACTGTAAATTATGTGAGAATGTGTTCTTTTATTCTTTACAGCATATAACATGCGGATTTCATTGTTTTTTAGTCCTTCAGATCTAATACAATTGCCATCGCAAATATGCTTTTAAAGTTGATCAAGGTAAACTTGCATGCCATCTATTTTATATCAATTTTTACCTGTAGTTGAATTGACATAACGTCGGAAGTAGAAAACTCCAAAGGATAGCAATAAATGATCTATGATAATGTCACGAAAAGGCACCCATAAAACAGGTGAAGAAACCATCTACCCCCCCCCCCCCGAAAACCGAGATTGGCTAGAACTGAGACCTTGGAACTGGAGGCATCAAAGAAAGACTAAAAATGGACTTCATTACGGAATAATGTGATGATTCACCTTTTAGTATTATATTCCTTTTATGTGAATTCTAAAATTATTTTCATAATGAAAAATTCTAGGAGCAAACACACACACATATATATATATATATATATATATATATATATATATATATATATATATATATATATATATATATATATATATATATATATATATATATGTATATATAATCATAACATATATATATATATATATATATATATATATATATATATATATATATATATATATATATATATATATATATATCATGAAAAGAGAAATCACCAATGCTACAGCACAAACACAAAAAAAAAAAAAAAAAAAAAAAAAAAAAAAAAAAAAAAAAAAAAAAAAAAAAAAAAAAAGGAGACAGAAGGAGAAAAGGAAGACTGTTTTCCTAAATTAGTGATTAATATAGACCAGCACTTGAATGAGGCCTTAACCCTACTCATCCATACAATCACATAGGTCAAACAGCATAGCCACACACAATCAACCATAAAGAATAATCCATGGACAGGCAGTCATGTCGTCAATAAGTATAAGTCGTCATTTACCAAACCATAGAAAAAATAATATAGACAAATAATTCAGAGGCAACACCCAACATAAGGGCTCATCAGGAGAATACACTGGCCTATATAGGGTTTCGCCACTCTAAATTCTCTACCCAGCACAGTGTTGTGGCTACCACAGAATATCCATGGCATCCCCGCGTCAGGTATCACCCCCAAAATACATGTCTATGAAAAAAACAGCAAATGTAAAACAACCAAGTAAAACCAAAACAAGCTTATCCTGTTAATATATCCCTCCCTTTAGCAACAATAGGTAAACTAAATATTATAAATTTTACCAAATCACAAATATTAACACATTGCAAAAAACCTGAATGAACTAAACAATTATATAATTCATCTTTACCATGTGGCTAATTTTTTAAAAATTCCGCTCAAATAGAAACACAATTCAAAATAAATGGCGCTGTGACAACATTTCTCGAACCTCCGAAATTAGTCAAAAATTTCTTTAAGTATTTCTAGATGATTCTTTTGATATTTATTTAAAAGTTCGTTATAATGAAAACTAAATTTTTTAAATTGCCAAGTTAATTTATTTGCAGAAAAACCTCTTGATATCAATTTTTGGCTTAAGATTTTACATCTATTTTTAAAATCAATATAATTACTACAAATCCTTGCATAACGAAGTAACTGTGAGAAAAACGCTGAATATGTGATATTTGAGTGTATATTACTTTCAGGGAATGGGAAACTAATCACTTCAAAATCAAAATCATCCGTTTTATTATACATTTTAAAACTTAATTTATTATTATCACAAATATTAATATTTAAATCTAAGAAATGATCTTCATGACCAGCGCCATGACTAGGCTCAAGAATAAGCTCTGATGGATATATATTTTTAGAAATATCAATGAAATCCTTACAATTTAAGACCAAAATATCATCTAAATATCTTTTATTATTTGACAAAGCATGTTTTAAATTAATTGGGTTATTCTTATCCATCATATATTTATATTCTAGTTGACTTAAAAACAAGTCAGCTATAAATGGGCTGGCATTCCCCCCCATGGGAATTCCCATAATTTGCTTGTACAAATCACCCCCAAATCTTATATAAGTATTGTATAAAACAAATTCCAATAACTCAAAAATCATATCCAAGCTGTAACATCTCAAGTTAACTGTAGTATTAAAGCAGTTTGTCCATATGGCTTTTTTATTATAACTGTCTATTTTTAAGAACCTTTTACTAGATAAGAGGAAAGATTTCTTTATAACAGTTTTTAAATTATCTAACACTAAATTGAGTGATAAATTAGTATACATTGTCGCAAAATCGAAAGACTCAATTCTTTTAGCTGAAACCATTGTTAAAGAATCTATCACCTGCAGTGAATTATTAACACTCCAATATGGATTAAAATTCGAAAATTTTTTAATACCAGAACAATAGGTTTTAAGTTTATTTACAATTTCCTTTAAAATTAAAGAGAGGTCAGTAGCAGCAATGCGGGTTGGATTTTCAGGATACATCTGAATATAATCACATAATTATATTTCAACAATGAAATTCTTAAGAAGCCATTTTTCAACGTCCTTCTTATGCTCTTCGAAAGTAAATAAACAAACAACAAATAAATCGTTATTTATTTAGTATGGATAAAGTTTAAATTTGTTAACTCTGCCCGTAACCTTGAACAACTTACACATGTACTTTAGGTGGAATCGTACATTACGCGAGTATTTACTGAAAATTAACGTTTTACCAAATTCAGACAAACGAAAATATAACAACTTGGTTTTAAAATATTTTTATTTCTTGCACAGTAGTTATAGCTAGGCTACCATACAGAATTTATACTTGTTTTATAAAAATGCACAACGGATAATTAACGACTAAAATCTTTTGTCAAAAATGATCTCAATTACTTACAAGACAAGGTAAAGCAAAGCCAATGTTAATGTCTTAGCCTTACTGCAAATATTATGTGTATGGCAATATGGGCCCATTTTCATTGGGATGGCAACTGGACTTTTGTTCACACCCCCCCCCCCCCCCTCATGCAAACAACCATTTGTTCTACAAAAAGAGAGGGGAAAAGCTCGTAAATAATCATAAGAATGCATTAATAACCAACTATCCTAAAGCATTCCATTCCTAACCAGAGGTGATAAACAAAGCACAATAATACAAAACGAAGCCAAAGTTTGACCGATAGAATATTTGTGACTTAGGGCGGAATTTGAATTAAAATTGAATAGCTATGGGCATTAATAACCAACTATCCTAAAGCATTCCTCTCCTGACCAGAGGTGATAAACAAAGCACAATAATACAAAACGAAACCAAAGTTTGACCGATAGAATATTTGTGACTTAGGGCGGAATTTGAATTAAAATCGAATAGCTATGGGCATCAAGCCATAGCTAATTGTAGGAAAACTCAATACAATCTGATTGAGTGAGAGGCAAATCTGGCATTAACCCCCTTATTAGAATTGTATAAAAATGATGTTAGTTCATTTGTTAACAGATAAGTCTATTTATTATCCGTCTATGCGTCATTCCTAGGGCACAAGAACAAAAAATTCATAGCCACTAATGACGGTCCTAATTAAAAAGGATTAAACTCATCAAGTCCAATAAGCAGCGAAGATTTAATCACCTGATCTTTGATAGAATATTTTCGATTCAATCCCTATAAACGTTAGTACAATCTCAAACTCCTATTGTCATTCATCTTTCTTGGAACGTCAATCGACAAAGAGAAATGAAACGCCCTTATCAACTTATGAAACAAAAAATATTTTTGGAATGAAATGAATTTATCAATCTTTGAAACAAAAAATATTTTTCATTGTAAATTGCTAAAGGCATAACATAAACCAAGATAATTAAATAGACAAATTGCTTCAGCTTGGCAATGGCCAGTCGTAAGACAACAATTTGAACAGAGTGGCTACAAGACCTAGCTGTAAGCTCTTCTAACTTATCGTACATGAGAAAACAGTATATCCCGAGAAAAAATACCAAAAAGGAGTCGGGAAAAACACGATTAATAAAAGTAAAGAATAAAGACCCTAGCTTAAATAAATAGAAACTAGTCTTTTTAACTTAAAGCAATGAACAGCATTAAAACTTTTTAGATTATCCTTTGTTGCAGACTGCAACCCCTTTACCACACCACTATTTAGCCTTAAAGTTGACTCAATCTTTTGGAAAAACTATTTTAATTTTCCAGGCAGTGGGTAACTGAATCAAAAGCGTCAATGAGGAGAGGAGATCATTGGAACTCCTTTGGTTAAATCCCCCCTGGATGTTTAAAAATAAGATTTTTGGTATTTCACTGCAAAATGCCGGTTTTTTTGGAAATTCTATTGAAAGACTGTCAAAACTGCTTCCCATTGGATTGTTAAAAATACATTCTTCCCATATTATGCCCTATTTTATGAAAAAAATGACTTTTTGACACAACTGAGGTGCAAGTATTTTGTTTGTCTAATTAATATGCCTTTCAAAACATACAAAAATTTTCTTTTTCTGAATCAAAACAAATAAATAAGCCCTTTCATTCTTGGACCAAAAGAATACAGAATAACATTTTTTTTTTTCGCATCGGTCAGATGTTAGATTCTGAATCATTTAGAAACAAACCAAATTTTAACATAAATAAAATAAAAGTTGACGGCGGCAGACCCATCCCCATTTTTAGCAAGTCTATGCCCGTTGTGAACTCTATTGTCGCTATTTACTTTCGATTAGAAAACTAGCTACGTATTTATTCAATTTCTTTGTTTATATGTATCAAATTCAGCTATAAAAATAAGCTTATTATCAAACAGTTCGTGGCAACAAACTGTAGTAAGGAGTGACCCCGCTCAATAGTAACCAAAACTCTAAAGAAAAGGAATTTTGATACCAATAGTTACATCAAAAGAATCGCATTTTAATGCTGATTTTAAATATATAAGTTTCATCAAGATTAGTTTTACCCATCAAAAGTTACCAGCCTGAGAAAATTTGCCTCATTTTTGAAAATAGGAGAAAACACCCCCTAAAGGTCATACAATCTTAAAGAAAATCGAAAAGTTTGAAAATCGAAAAATTGAAAATTGAAAAGTTTCAAGCTCCTACCTACAAAAATGTGGGATTTCGCATTTTTTGCCAGAATCCAGATCACGGATGCGTGTTTATTTGTTTTTTTGTTTTTTTCCAGGGGTGATCGTATCGACTCAGTGGTCCTAGAATGTCACGAGAGGGTTCATTTGAACGGAAATTAAAAGTTCTAGTGCCCTTTTAAAGTGACCAAAAATTGGAGGGCACCTAGGCCCCCTCTCACGCTCATTTTTTTCCCCCAAAGTCACCAGATCAAAATTCTGAGACAGCCATTTTATTCATCATAGTCTAAAAACCTAATAACTATGTCTTTGGGAACGACTTACTCCCCCGCAGTCCCCGTGGGAGGGGCTGCAGGTTACAAACTTTGACCTGTGTTTACATATAGTAATGGTTACTGGGAGTGTACAGACGTTTTCAGGGGGATTTTTTGGTTTAGGGGGGAGATTTGAGGGAGGGGTGGGTTACGTGGGAGGATATTTCCATGGAGGAACTTCTCATGAAGGAAGAGAATTTCAATGAAGGGGGCGCAGGATTTTCTAGCATTATTTGAAAAAACAATGAAAAAATAAATATGAAAAGTTTTTTCTACTGAAAGTAAGGAGCAGCATTAAAACTTGAAACGAACAAAAATTATAACGCTATAACGGTTTACCTCCTCGTTATACCTCACTCTTTACGCTAAACTATTTTTAATAATTTCAACTATTTATTCTACGGCCTTTGTGATTCAGAGGTCATTCTTAAGGAGTTGGGACAAAATTTAAGCTTTAGTGTAAAGAGCGAGGTATCGACGAGGATTGAACCCCCTCATATACCCAATAAAAACATACGAATATAGAAGTTCGTTACTTAAGTTAATTTGTAAGTTACGTATATATTTTACTAATGAAAACGTTAGTAAAAAATTAAAAGTTCTTGCTGCCTTTCTAGTAATCGAAAAATTGGAGGGCAACTAAGCCTCCTCCCTCACTCATTTTTTCTGAAAATCTTCCGATTAAAACTATGAGAAAGCCATTTAGCCAAAAAAAATTAATATGCAAATTTGTTTTAATTATTTATGTGTGGAGAGCCAAGATCAAAACATGCATTAATTGGAGAGCCAAGATCAAAACATGCATTAATTCAAAAATGTCCAGAAATTAAATAAAAAAAACAAGTTTTTTCAAATGAAAGTAAGGAGCAACATTAAAACTTGAAACGAACAGAAATTACTCCTTGTATAAAAGGGGCTTCTCCTCCTCAACGCCCCGTTCTTTACGCTAAAGTTTTTACTGTCTTAAAAAGTAGAGTTAGGAGAAAGAATCATATTTTAGCGTAAAGAGCAGGGAGTTGAGGAGGAAAAGGCCTTTTCATATACGGAGCAATTTCTATTCGTTTTAAGTATTAATGTTGCTTCTTACTTTCGTTTCAAAAAACATGTTTTTTTCTAATTTAGTATCTATACAAAGAGTATCATCAGAGTGAATTAGATTTACATGAAAGGCCTAATTAGATAAAGTGCGATTCCCCACGTGGTTATTCAAATGGTACATTACCTTGAAAAAAAAAAAGAATTACGAGCATAGATTATATTGGATTCGCTTCTTACACCCTTAATAGATCATGTATGAATTAGTTGGAATGAATTGAATTATTCTGATTTGTCCTTTTCGAAAGCGTAAAGATCCATCAATAGAAGATTAGAATAGTATATATTTAGTATGGTATAAATGTTTGTTAATATCTTTTTATATATAAAACTTCCACTTTCCAAATCAACTGAATCAATAACAAACCAGTACTGAACATAGCAGAATAACCATAAGTAGAATATAACCATCGCTATTGAAGTACCAGCTACTATATCCAATGTTGCCAGATTAGGATAGTTTTCGCTATTGGGGTGTTTATAGCAATTAATATTACGCAGATAAATACAATTTTGAAAACAATTAGCAAATTTACCTTGATAAAAATAAAGTTAAGCTTGACATTCTTTATACTATTAAAAAAAAAACTTCCATTCTATCAACATAATGTTTTTCTGGTATAATAGCGAAAATAATAACATGGTTGCTTATGAAAACCAACCGTAGCTTTGGATATGTGATACTTCAAGTGAATCGAACATAGCCGTATCCAGAGGGAGACGGTGTGGTTTGAACCCCATTGAAATGTTTGTCCAGCTCGTAAAACAACAATAATATATACATAAAAAATTGATGCGTTTTTAAAGTTTTTTTGTACCCCCCCCCCCCCTCAAAATATATATTGGGTATGACCCTGGAATCTGATTCCGGGACCTAAATTAAATACTATGTATAATGTTTCCTTTGTTACCCATCGCAATATTCGCTTGATTACGAAACAATTAATAATTGCACAATGTTTATTCCAAAAAGATTAAACTCTAACTAGCGCTTCGGAGCAGAAAAAAAAACACACTCCTTTTTCTGAATTTCACACCGTAAAAATTGAATATTCAAGTAGAGATAAAAGTTAAAAGATCATATATCAACTATATAACATGGCAATGAGCTTATTCTTGCTTTTCAACTTTCGGCTTCAAGTCTTTCAATAAAACCATGATCACCACCGTAAAACTAACCATTAAAAATATGAAAACAAATGAAGCCGACCACCCGTAAAGTTGAGCGACGTAGCTAAAAGGAAGACCGGCTAACATTGCTCCAACTAAAAGAAAAAAACAATTAGAACGATTATAATCTTGCAAATAGAAGACGACTCCTATGGATTATAATTTAAAATTGAGTTTTAGCCAATTTATACACATAAGAAAAACAACAAAAATTATCACTTTGTTATTGGTTTAAAAGGAAAACACAGCTTTGAAAAAGAAAAGGGGGGCCACAGGAAGAAAGATCACTGAATAGTATGCTATTCATTGTTAAAGGAAGACTTGAGTAGGCTAATGACAAAATAATCAGCTTTAGAATTTATAGGATAAATTAATCAGTTAGAATTAAGTCATCTTTCGCCTCCGTGGCATCCTGTGGACTGAAGTAACTTATTTCTGGCGTACGATTATATATTAAATACAAATGTCTTGAATAAGACATATATTTCAGTTTGGGATTAACACAACTGCTTTCAATGACTTTTTTGTTTTTATAATCTTCAGCAGTTTACAGCTATATACTGGTAAGAGAAGAAAACTTGAAACATTTTGTCCCTGTGGAGATCATGAAACAAAAGAGAGAAGTTTCAGGAATTTCTAGGGATCTTGAAGAGGTTCATATTTCTTCTCATCAAACTTCTATGGCTTAGTCCATTTTTGTACCACAGAAGAACTTAGCTTGTTCGTTCGCCTAGGCTCGTTCGTACGTACTGCAGCTTCGTATATGCAGTGAGATCAAAAATCCTTGCACAGCTCCATCTTCAATAACGCAAAATATTCCTGCCTTTCTCCTAAAAAGCTGGTGACTGAGCTGAGTTGAAACTTGGAAGGATAATGGGCCCTATTTGTAACTCCAGTAAAAACTCAGCTTTACTACTGAAATCAATTTGCATCTGTGAAAAATGTGCCAATTGCCCAATTTGGGAACCTGCCATTGGCTACTTGGGTCATATCCGCCTACAGGTAATAGATTTTGCCTTCAAACTCGTTTCCAACTGAGTAAGGATCCAGCTTGTGTGTGCGCCGTACAGAAACAAACAGCTTGTTTGTGTGCATTTATGTGCGTTTTTGCATCGAGTCAGAACTTGGCTTTTTTGTTCATTTTTATCAGCTTGGTCTTGGCTCTTCATTAAACTATTTCGCCAAAATTCTTCAGCTCGATCTTAGCTCGTTTGATATTGGGATCTAAATTCCTCACACGATTCCAGTTTAAAAGGTTAAGACACCTAGTTTTCTGCCAAAACGTATTTGTGGGGCATGGGCTAATTGTATGATTTCATACCCCCACTTCTTGGTCTTCTCCTCCTTAAGGTGAAGGTTTGGACCTTTCAGCAATTTTAATTGAAATGACTGCGCCGAAACTTTGATTCGATGACACTGGGGACTTCAAATACCCCTGGGAAAAAAACCACACAGAAATGGGGTTTGACTGCCTTTATGTATGGCACAAGAGCCTTCAACATCCAATTAAAGAAGCCCTCCCCATTTTTCTACGAATTTCTCTTGTAGGGGAAGTGCTTGAAAGAACAATAATTAATGACAGACATATCGTTTGCTAGTGCAAAGTCAATGCTACTGAGTTGAACCTGATTATTCGTCTACGTTGTTTGCATACTACGTCAATAGTAACAACCAAGGATTGTTTGAGGGGGAGGGGTGAATACAATCCTCTCTTATCTTCCTTTAAGTACACACTTTCTCTTTAGCACAGTTTTTTAGGGTTTTACAATACTAAGTCCAGGATATTTTTTTTTTACATATTTTATTCTTATGCTGGATGAAAATATGATAGCTGCTTTTCCCATCACACCAATGAGCTTTATAAGAAATCTACAAAATAACTCTCTCCGCTAAGTTTATATGTGTATATGTTGTTCTTTACCCAACGATTTATTCAACTTCACCACTATATCACTAACAAAGAGATTGGTTACGTAAAGAAAGGTAATTAACAACGTATGAGACAACATTTGGCAGACGACATGGAGTTCTCTGAAAAAAAAAAAATCAAAGATACCTGCCAGTTCTTTTGCACTGTCAGATACAAGGAAAAAACTTTTCTAGAAATATTTTGGTATCACAATATGCTCGACCACGCCAAAGACGCATGCTTTCTCTAATGAAGGACTCAAGGTTAAAGAAGTTCAAGTTTATAAAACAATCAAGAGGATGTTGTTAAGGCTAATTCTGTCCGATTACGTTCGAAAAGTCAGCAACTAGAATTTTGAACAATTGAAGTCTACCTAACGTAAATGGGACTATGAAAATGTTACCATTTTATAATCATAGCTGCGATTTGAAATTATATATATCGTGGAGGGGGTTAAATTTATGTTCACTTTTAAGCTGAATTTTTGGTGGATCCAGGATTTTTAGGGGGCTAAAACCTATACAACATTTTTTCTCAATAGGTTCGCTTATGGTTGGGAGGGTGTAGACTAGTAACATTCCATTGTAAACTCTTCCGCATATTATAAACTATCTTCCGAATTTAAATGTAGTATGAGATGAACTAGCTGTCAACATGTTGGTGATACATAGATTTAATTTATCAAGGGATTAAGGGGATTTCCATGAACTTATTTATAACTGGTTGCTATTACATCTGCGTGCATTTCCGTAAAATGTTATGGAGTATATTATCAAACCCGTAGAAAAGAATCATGTATGTTTGTATTTTCAGCCCTTAGCAGAGTGAGTCTAACTTATGTATTATATAACTCTAATAAAGATGCATTTAGGTGTGTGCTTCAACTAATTATATAAGTCAAAATACTCCTTGAAAAACAAGTAATTATGTGTTTGTTATCTTTGTTTTTGATAGGTATAGATTGGTGATTAAATTCTCAGGGTTTCAAGCTGTGAAGATTTCTAATTAATTTATAATCTTGTTTTCCGCAGCTTTTTGGTACTTGTTTCATAATTGCATATGAAATTACATATTTCCACTTGTTTTCCACCTAATTTTTAATCCACAGATTTCCAGATATTCAGTTCAAACATTTAAATCTCGATACGTCTGTTGAGCACAAAAATAAAAATTTGAAATTTGACTCAGATTCAGCATTAAGTAAGAGAATTGTCCTGTAAAAATTTTGATTTATAAACAACTAATGCTGGAAATATGATTTTTGGCATGCATCAAAATAAACATACAAATCCTCAGCGGATTAGCCAATTTTAAGCCGGATTAGCCAAAATTGGCTAGCAGTCTAGCCAATTTTATGGACAAATATATGTATCCCCTAAACAAAAACACAACTATATTTTGTGACTGGTAGGTATTGAAAAGGTGAGAAATTCTGAAATAATTTTGTAGTTCCATTCCGTTTCTGTGGTCAACTCAAGTTGTGTGAATTTCCACTTTTTATTAACATTCTATTAGTAAATGTTTGAAAAAAATCGATGCTATTCCACTGATTCAAACTGAGAATTCAGAGACCTATCTATACCAGCTAGATAGAAAAATAAACACATAATTATTTGCCCTCTTTTATGAATAATTTTTCGAACATCTATTCTTCTTAAATGATTACTCCGATCTTTGAAGGACAATTTCGATTCATATGATAAGTTTTAAGTATATACTTATACGAACATTTATTAAAGATCTAAATAATTTGGCCTTTATTTTAATGTTTTAGGATGAACAGGGGAGGTGATATGTAATATAATGCAGAGCTTTAATTAGATGAAAATCGCAAACCATTTGCTCACCAAAATTCAAAATTTAAAGTAATAAGTTTTGCACTTCTCATACATTTACTTTCTATGATACAAATCCTCTAAAAAACAAGAATGTAATAAAAGCCGCCTCAGTTTGTAAAAAAAGCAAACCCCCCAAAAAATAAAACAGACAGCCAAAAAAAGTAATGATAACAATTTCTTCACCTCAGTGCCATATCGAGCGAAAACAAATTGTTTGTTTAAAAACAAACTTAAAAGAAGTAAATGTTTTGGTTTTCAGCCCCGTTGGGTCAGTACAATCCTGAAATATCCTTTCGACAACCTAAAGAAGTTATGATTTTAAATTTCCCCTCCTTGTTATTGGAAAATGAAGAGTTTTGCCTCCCAGTTGGCTTTTGTGGTAATACGGACGGATTCCCTTGATAAACCTAAATTTAATTCAATACTTTTTTTTCCAGTATGCGCCATTAGTAAGATATAACAGACACCACACAAAGTAACTAAAAACTTGTTTCAAACTTTTTTTAAAAAAGAAACAGTCTTAAAAACTTATTAAAATTCAACTATTAAAACCAATTAAAAAAAATAATTTTCGTCCCAAGCCAGAGCAAGCGATCCAAACCACAAATCCACCATTACGTCAGGGGGGCAACCCCGTCCCCCTGGATCTGCCACTGGTCAGAAGCTTTAAATTTATTTCGAGTCCAGTTCATCTGCAGCAGAGCCATTCTGACGCCTTTTCATCCAACCAGTCGCCAGAAGAAAGCAAAAAACCTGCCAGGCATATTTTAGTTCAGAATCGTCACAGCTTTTAAATTTTTCAATCATCGCAGCTTTTCAATTTTTTCAACCGTCACATTTTTTCAATCGTCGCAGCTACAGCCTACCAACCTACGTATATCTCCTGTCGTGACGTCACCTGTCGTCAGAGAAGAAACCTTAGAGGGATCTACATCCGGTAGAACAACATCATATATCAACAATGTGATAAAGAGTAAGTGTAAGCCTTAAATTTTGTGCGCATAGGAAAAAGTTAGGAGTGCTTATACTAGTTATTTTCTTCTTGTATCTATTTTTATCGTGAATAGTATTCCAGAATTAAACCCCAAAGATGCTAACTTTGATGAAGCAAAAGCGAAAGCCTTCCTGGCACAGCAAGAATTACACAACACAGAGATAACCCCTATCTTTGATCCCAATAATGATGATTATGCCGTAGAAATAGTCAGCAAGCTTTATTCTGATATAAACTCTGGGAAGCAACAGCAATGGCCCATTATTTACAAATTTCATCTAACCCCAAAAAAATCGAAATTCGCAGCAGCCAAATGCAACGAATAATCCACCATCAAATGATTACCCTTCAATCAGAGCAACAACAGATTTAGCTTCCCTAATAACCCCATTATCAGAAGTCTCACAAAAAAAATGAATTTATTAGTCTACTAAAATGAATTCAGGAATTCAGGAACCAATGTTTCTTCCTAGGAGGGCTATAATAGATAATTTTCAAGAATACAACTTCCTTTAAAGCAGAAGAACGTAATGAATATTCTGATAACAAAATTTCACTGCCAACTTTGGGTGATATAGAATCACAGTTTAAATTGTCACATTTAAATAACCGTCAAGAAATCAAATCAGAGTTAATAGCCTTGCTCAAAGAGCTTCATGAAGTATGTCCTACTCACTGTTACGATGTGGGCAAAACAACCTAATTAAAAATATAGAGTCGATATAGACAAAACCAAGCCAGTTCCACAGCCACGTTCGTTCAACCTACCTCACAAAATGCAAGAACTACTGCAACAACATAATGTGGCACTAGAATAAAGAAGAACATTGGACTCTACTCTTCAAATGAGAAGAGGAATATTTAGCAACTAGATCAAATTTAGTCCCACAAAAATTGAAAGAACAAACAACAAATCTACAGTATAAAATGAGATAACATTTATTGTTTAAGTCTATTTTATATGTATAAGAGTAGGGACCATTATATTTGACTGCGCACCTAGTAAAAAACACGCTTTCACTTAATAGTGTCAAGATTGCCAGTTTTATGGCTGAGTCGGGAAGCATAAGTTAGGATTTATAATTTAAAGACTTATCCTGCCTAAGTGATTCCCTGTAAAAAAAAAAAAAAAAAAAAAAAAAAAAAAAATATTTTCAGTGTATGTTTATATGAGTGCCGGATTAAAAAAAAAAGAAATTTTTTTACATCGTGTTATTGTAGTCCTTGCCACAGATGGAGTATGCACAAAAATGTTTCGTGCACAAAAATATACTGTAGAGATGTTGCTTGTTCTTTTAATTTTTGTGTGACTAAATTTGATCTAGTTGTTAAATATTATTCTACTCATCTGAAGAGTAGATTCCAATGTGCTTCTTTGTACAGTTGCAGAATTGCGCTCCATTTTTATGTTTGTTTTATGGATATTCCGCGCTGTAATACTAGAAATAGTTTTTAATCATAATTTAAAAGTTTTTCTAGTATTATGAAAATTGTCATAAGAAATCCTATCTGCTGCTTAACTAGATTTTGAAAAGTGTCAACAAATTCTGAATATTATTTGTTTTAAAATAAAAACAACAGCAATACTGAACAAGTATTTCCGTTGCGATTATTATATAATGGGTTGGTAATTAGATATCAGGCTTGTAATTAGGAATTAAACTTGTGATATTAAGTACGTTATTAGGCTTGTTACTATTATTTTGAAAAAAGACTCGTGTTCTAGAGCCAATTAAATGCACTAAGTGAATAGACGTTGGTAAAATCTTATGGAAAATGCAATTCAAGCTCCTGAAATAAATAATGAAACCCCTCTAGCTTCAGAAATGTCAATAAATGTGTTCTATTATCACGATTCCAGGAAAAAGGGGTTAGAAAATTTTAGAAAATTTTTAAAATGGAAAATGGGCTAATATTTTGTGTTAATATCAATATCATATTTGAGAAATTTGTTTCTGTTTCACAAGATACAAAACTTTTGCTGGTTGAACGTAATGCAAGATATTTTGCTACAGTTTTCCTTTGCTGAGACTCTCCTTCAGCATGGAAATGAGTTCCCAGGAAATGGTATGGTGGTGTTTTCATTATATAGTAAATGAATATCCTGAACCTACATAGGAATTGTCTTGGGGGATAGTACATCTTACATACAAGTAAGTAATGAACTCTAATACCATTGGATGGCTCACACCAGGCCCCGCTAAATTTATTCTTTTGTCAATATGATATGTTTCCTTCAATACAGGGATAATTTACTTATATGAACATAAAACGGAATCTGGATTTTCTCCAAAACAAAAACAAAAAACCACAAAAAGTAACGAAAAAAAAAATACGGAAAAATAATATTTTGATGGGCAAGTGACTGTTTTACAAGCTGAGATGTCGATTTCTTCACACGTCTAAACGTCTGAACGTTATATGAATGAAGACAAGAAATCATACTTACTATTGGCAGATAGAGCAACATAGGCATGGGCGGTGCCACTCACCGCGGCTGGGTAAGATTCCGCAGCTAAAATCCCATAAATTGCAATTGGACCGTAGAGACATCCCCCAAGTACCATACCAAGTACTGTTACAAATACCTATCACAAAAAAAACACAACAGTAATTAAACAAATTTCCATTTATCTAAAAGTACTTTTTTATTTGTGTCAATTTTTATGCTTATAATAGTCTTCAATCTAATCATTTTATTATACAAAACATAAATAATCGGCCGTTGACACGAACAATACTGTTTAAGGAGGATTAGACATCATTACGAAATAAATGTTTTTCAATCACTAAATTTAATATTTTGTTTATTTTTCGTTCGCTCTCTCTCTTTCTCTTTCTCTCTCTCTCTCTCTCTCTCTCTTTCTCTCTCTCTCTCTCTTTTCATCTCATTTCATCTCTCTATTTTCCTCTTTCTCAATCTTTCTCCCTGTCTCCCTCCTCTCCCTCTCTCTCTCCAAGTCAAAATTCTGACTATGGCCCTGGTAATGAAATAGTTTGTGGTAATGATTTGTGAACTAAGCAGCGATTAAGTCCATTAGTAACAAACACTTTAAAAAAGAAATTGAAAAGGCTTTGTCCATAAAAGAAGTTTTCAAATAAAAGTAAAGAGCTACAATAAACCAACAATAAAATTCAAAAACACAATTTTGCAAGCGTAAAACTATCAAAAATCAAAATAAATAATTATATAAAACCTAAAACGAACAACAATTAAACAAAATAACCGAGTCATACTCAGAACGAGCAGAAATTAAGAGAAGTGGGGCGGACATTCCCCGCGCCTTTTAAAGACCAGAATACAATTTGCACTTAACTGAAAACAATCCTTATTTCGAGCTGTGTGTTTGTATTTCTCATAATATCGAAAAGAAAAAAAGCACCATCATAACGAAGATTACTGAAATTAAATAAAAAAACAATTTTTTTCAACTGAAAGTAAGAAGTAGCATTAAAACTTAAAACGAACAGAAGTTAGTACGTATATGAGGGGGTTAACACTCTCCAACAGCTTGCTCTTTACGCTAAAGTTTTTTAGTACTTATAAAAAACTTCGGATTGTTCAAATTAAACGATATAGTGTTTCGGGAATTGTTCTTAAGGAATTGGGACAGAATTCAGACTTAAAGAGCGTTAAGAGCGAGGTTTTTTGGAGGAGTAGTCCCCTTATGTACGTAGTAACTTTTATTTGTTTTTAAGTATTAATGTTGCTCCTTCCTTCCAGGTGAAACAACGTGTTTTTTTAATTTAATTTCTGATTGTTTTTTTTAAATAATGCCAGGAAATCTGACTACTCTTCCACGGAAAAAATTCCTCCTCCCCAAGGACATATTCTCTAGACAATCCAAATCTGGAGAAAATTTACCCCGGACATTTACCCTTAACATCTCCAGGCGTAAAATTGAGAAGGAAAAGAGAAAGCAAGACATAAAAAGAATTTCTTAACAAATAACCCCAATATAAGATTTTCTCTGAAAAATTTCCCCTCTGGAAACTTGCCTCCCCATGGAAAACTATCCCCAAGGAAAATCCTACCAGCAGAAAATCCCCCCCCCCGAAAATTGCATGCATACTTCCCAATAACAAATACTATACGTAAAAAATAGGCAAATTTTGTATCTTAAAGACCTATCCCCAGGGGCTGTGGGAAGGTCATGATATCCTCAAAGGCATAGTTATTCGGCCTTTCAACTATGCTAAACAAAATGGCTTTCTCAAAACTTTGATCGGAAGATTTTGGGAAAAAAGAGACCTGAGAGGGGGCCTAGTTGCCCTCCAATTTCTTGGTCAATTAAGAATCGCACTAGAACTTTTGATTTACGATGAATGAGCCCCCTCACGATATCCTAGGACCACTGGGTCGATACGATCACCCCTGGGGGAAGAAAAATAAATAAAGACGCAACCGTGATCTTTCTTCTGGCAGAAAATACAAAGTGTCACATGTTTTTCAGATAGCCACTTGAAACTACCACAGTAGGGTTATATCATACGCTGAATCTAATGGTGTGATTTTCATTAAGATTCTATGACTTTTAAACGGTGTTTCTCCCTCTTTTCAAAATCAGGCAAATTGTCTCAGGCTCGTAACCTTTGATGGGCGAGAATAAACTTATTGACACTTATATATTTGAAACCAGCCATTTTTTAGGGTTTCACTTACTATTGAGCCGGGTCGCTCCTTACTTTCAGTTCCATACCACGAACTGTTTGATAAACAGACGAATGGGATTAATAGTATAATAAATATTCTGGATACTCATTCCTGATAGTCTTAATAATCTAGGATTGTTGAAGTTAAAAAAGAACGGGAAAAACATAAAATGTAGTTTGTTTTCAGTAGAATGAAAATTATATTTTCAAATGTTTTACGCCATCAATGCTCCCACACGACAGTTTGTTGGGCTTATGCAAGGAGTGTTTGTTATCAATACATAGGATCTTTCGACGCTGGCTCCAACTATTATGCCTTTGAAGGTCTTTAACGGGAACCTCCAGCTCCAAGAAAGACCAATTTGACCGATACATGACGGTCCGTGAGGAATCCCTGACACATCCCACTCCCGTCTACCTTAATTTCGAAAGATTTCCTCTTTAAGTATTTTGCGTCGACTAGTAAAATGTAGAAGATATTCTCTGGTGAAAAAATAAAAAATAAAACACTGAATTACTCATATTCCTTAAGACCAAAACAGCTGGGAGCTTCTTTCTCTTGATAAGCCCAGATGGTTACAAACCTGTGTTTTACTGATTTAACTATGTATAATTTAAGTTGATTTCGAGTCATTTGATTTTTTATCCTTCGAAATCTTTAGCCGATGTTTATGCTCAATGTTCTTTAACATTAATTCCGTCAAATCGTTTCTTTTACTGTGTATTTAAAGTATATTAAATCTTGTCATGCTCACAGCTAGAACAACTTTATAATTGATTCATATATATATATATATATATATATATATATATATATATATATATATATATATATATATATATATATGTATATATATATATATATACGGATGTTTATTTCTGTCTCTTTACAAAATTGGAAAAAAGCGGAGTAATGAAAAGAAACAAAAAAGAAAACACAAATACAACATAATACACCAGCTGACAGTGAGTAAAATGTAGTAATACTAGATGAGTTACTATATTGTCCGAAAGCAATTTTAGGACCCTTAAAAAATAGTTAAAACAAGTTTTTTCGAAAAAGAAGTTTTTCAAACAAAACGGAAGAGCCATATAAAAAACCTAGGCAAGCAGAAATAAAGTCCCATGACAATTAAAACTTAACACGATCAGATCTTACTATCAACGAATAAATGAAACCCAAAGCGAACATAAATCAAAGGAAACGCTCTAGTGTTGCCAGTAGTAAGGAGCCATGAGTCTTCAATATATCATTTTTTTCCCCCAAAACCACTTCATATGAGGTAGTCCTAGCTACTTCGGACAGGACTCATTCAATTGGAAATTTGCAGTTCTAGTGCACTTTTTAAGAGTCAACAGTGACTGGAGAGCAACCAGATCAGCGCACTTACCATTATTTCTACCTTCCCCTTCCCCTCATAATCTCTAACGAGGTGCAATTAAATTTTTGCGAGTCATTTTGTCCAAAACAATTGAAAGGTCAAACAAAATGCCTCTGTGGATGACAAGACCCCCATCAACCATGGAGCAAGGACCTTATCAAAGTGCCTGGGGACACTTATTAAAGAAAAATGAGGACTTTATGTATTATATATTTTTTTCTATCGGTTACTTTGGAGGTATTGGTTCTCGTCCGAAGTCTGCTCTCATGCATTCTTGGCGCATGCAGAGCTGACTTCACGTGACTCTGGATATCCGACTAGCCACTGGAGAGCTAAATGCACCTAGGGACGGTTGGGTTAGCAGCCTTCCTTCTGAAATTCATTGCTATGAATGGAACTGGAAATATAGCCTCAGATGCCCCACCTACTTTCCCAAATGGACCCAGACCTGCCCAAGGACGTACCCCTTTGAACATTGCTGACCAAGGTGGCATTAATTTTGCCACCTGGAATGTCCTGACGCCAAACCAGCCTGGTTCTAAGCTTCTTCTAGCAAAAGAACTGAAAATATATGAAGTGACGATCGCAGGAATAACAGAAACGCACCTTCCAGGAAGCGGTGGAGAAGATATTGGAGAAGGACGGACACTGCTTTGGTCTGGTGAAACCGAAAGAAGAGGGCCAAAAAAAAAACAGAAAAAATAGGAGCATTAGAACGAAGAAACACAAGAGGAATTGAAAAGGAGCGAACTCAGAAGTAAATAACAGGAAAAAAGGAGAATATATGGGAATAAATTTGCTAATGAATTCACCAACATAGACAGAAACAAGCCAACTAACAAACGTAGGAGCAACCACAGGAACAAACAGATGAATAAATTAACGCAGGAACAATGAGCACAAGAGCAAAACACAGGCAAAGGGCACTTAACCCCTCGTTAGCTCAACCCTCATGCGACTCAACCCCATTTTAACTCAACCCATATGCACTTCAACCCTCATTCAACTCAACCCCGGCAAATGAATTTTCATTTAACTCAACTCCATTTAATTTATCCCCGTTAAACTCAACTCCCATGCAACTCACCGTTTAAATCAGCCCCCGTTCAAGTCGATCCTCGTATGACTAAACCCTTATGTAACTAGAGCCCCATTTATATCAAACCTCACTTGACCCAGCTCAACCCAAGGCTTAGGAATAAGTTTCAACTAGTGATGATTAGAATCTCAAAATTTACTTTATACTTCGCTCGCAGCTTTTACCTTATAATAAATAAATTTGTAAAACTTATTTATAAATCTAACTTTGTTCCCGCACTAAACTTTACTGGCAAATTTTTCTTGTGAGCAGATTTTGTGAAGAATCGAAACTTTTCTTGCGATAGTCGCATTTCGAAGCTTTTGGTAACTATGGACCTTGATTTTCTCTCTATTAGATTGCAGCTATTATTACAACCATAAAATCCAAGTTTGTTCAGACCCTGGGCAGATAAAGTTTTGCTAATTTAAAATATATATGACAAAAGAATAAATTGTTGTTTTTTTTAGAGAGGGATGGGGTGGAATTCAAGCAACATAAACAAAACACTTACATAAGCATCAACCAATAAATAAAAGCCATTTCATTCAAGTCAAATTTTATCATTTCAAACAAAACAAGCTTAATAAAATTTTCTAGCTTTAGTTAATTTAAGGAGACATGAGCTGACTGGATTTGATTTGAATGGGGCTGAGTTAAACATAGGCTGAGTTAAATGAAGGTTGAGATAAATGGGGCTGAGCTAAATAAGGGTTGAATGGCACGCGGGTTGAGTTGCATCAGGGTTGAGTTGCATGAAGGTGGAGTTGAATGGGAGCACAGTTAGACGGAGCTGTATTGAGCGGGGGTTGAATTGCACGAGAGTTCAGTTAAATAGGTTCAGTTGCAAAGGAACCGTTTAAAACAGGTTTGTGAAACACTCATCGAGATGCTAGAAAAGATAAAATCAGATGATCTAAATTAGGTTGGATTGCGATCATAAAAGGACAATAAATATTTAGAAATTTTTCATCTGAAGGTGGCTAAACCACTATCTTGAAGGAACACGTGTGGGAAAAGGATTAGATTTCTCTACTTTACGTCAGTCCCATGCGGCGTAATGCTGTAATGAATTCACTATATTACTTGTTTGCAAGGGGCTTACTTTTGAGGAGTTTTAATCTCACCTGACTAGAATCCAGGGTTACAAAATTCACGAAAGCGTAGAGTGAAGCAGCGACCCCTCCCATAAATATTATTGCTGCAAGTATTCTTGGACTGCCTTGCATTCTTCCTTCATACTAAAAATACAAGAAAATATCTTATTAATCAAAACATAATCGTGTTATGTGTAGAGTAACAAAAACATATGTCTTTGCAGGAATCAGTAAATGAAGAAGAACTTGGGGGCATTGAATACCAGTGAGTCCCCAGTCTCCTCCTTACATCATGACTCCTAAGATTGCTTCCATTGTGGTCTTGAATCTTCGCACGATTAGTCTTTTCACTATTTGGCAACTATTTATTTTCTTGGAATTTTTTCTACATTTTTCAATATTTGCCATAATTTTTTAAAAGTCTTAGTCGGGCCACAGCGTGAGAACTTAAGAGCATATATAGGCTCTCGCACTGTGCTGCCTGTTGAGAATCTTCTCAGCAAAGAATCTTCTCAGAATATTTCTCAGCAAATCTTTCCTTTAAAATGAATGGGGTGCTACTTGTAATAACAAATTGACTTATTAATCGGGATTACAATATTTGTGGGAGAAGAGGGAAGAGATTTCAAATGTCGAATATACTTGGGTATAATAAAAAATCATGAAAAACGGTAAACTCCATAAAATAACATTAGTAAGGGGACGGGTCAGGTGCCGAAGGCCCAAATCCGTGCATGGGCCTGTCCACAATGGCCCTTTAACTGCCGATTTTTACCTAGAAATTAGCTCGTGTATTCACGAAAGACAGTGTAAAACGTTGGACTTCGACTCAATTTCATTGAAAAAGCACTAAACATCCCATGTGCTGAACCCCTCCCCTCCTCAAGATCTATTTGAAGGACCTCTTGCGAAAATTAAAAAACATCGGTTTTACATCTTTTTTAAGTGTGTGAGCAACTAATCAACATTACAAATACATGAGTTCAGTCTACTACTTATCACCTTATTCCCATGGAGCTTCCGAATTGCATTGTGTATGACAATCCTACATTTTATATAAAATCTAAATATGCTTAGAGACAAAATGCGCCATCCCCCGGTCATTTGTTAAAGGAAACTGGTAGGTTTTCAAGTATTTTTGAATAGTTTTAAACCGATTGGTTGCCTTACAATGTGGTTGCCTCAAAATGTCTTTTGACTTCAAAATGTCTTTTGACTTTTTAATGGTCAAAATAAGTGTTTTGCATCCAAAATTGTTATGATAAAAATGGTTATGGCGCAATCTCTCTTGTTGTTCAAAAGGCACTAGAACTAAAAACTTCGGTGCCTTCTTACACTATTCTCCGACTAATAATTTGGCACTATCAACCCAGAGAAAAACAAAACAAAAAAGCTACAACAAGTTAACACGCAACCTTGACAGCCTGCTCAAGGAAACACAAAAATTGATTTGTTTTGAACAACTTGGAGTCCTCGTAAATGCGAAGTGAAATTCAACATCCACACACTCGGGCAATATTGAAAATAACATTCAACTGAATGAAAAATATAAAGTCCTCGCGATCTGGCACAGAAACAGAAACTTCAGTCGATGCAAACAACCAAGATTCCTGGACACTGTTGCCACGAGTTTACTAATATGTGATTTAAATGACAAAGTTGAATGTATATGAATGCCTAAATATCTGAATAGATCCACTCCTTTTATGGAGGAAAATTCCAATATTAATAGTTTGAAATGACAAACGTCTCACTGACTTCGAACTTCTGCCAAAAACAATAAATTCTGACTTCTCTAGGTTGAGTATTAGTCGATTGTCATGAAACCAAGAATTTACATTCAGAGCAACAGTTTCGAAGGATAATTATAGGTCTTCCTCATTTCCCGCCTTCAAGCTAATTGCTGTGTCATCCGCAAGCAATATTGGTAATTCTTCTTCTGAAGGCATGCAATTTGGAAGATTATTTATATAAATTAAAAAAAGCATTGGCCCCAGACAGACTCCTGAGGTACCCCTATATTTTTCATTGGAAAAATATGATATAATTCCTACCAAGTTGGACTTTAAAACTTCTTTCAGATAGATACGATTTGACTAAATCAAGAACTATTCCACGAATCCCTATATTTTCCAACTTATCAAGAAGAATTGCATGGTCTATTGTATCAAAAGCTTTTTGATAAAAAAAAAAAAAAAAAAAAAAAAGTTGCCGCCAGATAATTATCATCCAGAGCCTCTGATAAGAAATGATGTAAAGCAGCTACGGCTTGCTCTGTTGACCTACCACTCAAGAAACCAAACTGATTGGGAGAAAAAGAAAATCATTCCTTATCAGAAATGAAGTATTTCTTTTCAAAAACTTTAGAAACAGGCGATAAAATTTTAATAAGCCTATAGATGTTACAATCATC
Source organism: Artemia franciscana (assembly GCF_032884065.1). Taxonomy (NCBI): domain Eukaryota; kingdom Metazoa; phylum Arthropoda; class Branchiopoda; order Anostraca; family Artemiidae; genus Artemia; species Artemia franciscana. The sequence continues at coordinate 19,741,117 of NC_088875.1, read as the reverse complement.
TTTGTCACCTTTTTAAAATAAAGGTAAAACCTTAGCTACTTTAAGACAAACTAGAAACAATGCATTTTTTATGCAAGGGTTAAAAATATGAAAAAGTGGTTGAGAAATTACTGCAGCTAAATCTTTAAACAGAGAATTTGACTCTTTCTCTCAATTCTGCTTTATTAAACAGTAAAAAACTTTAGCGTAAAGAGCGGGGCGTTGAGAAGGGAACAGCCCCTTTCATACACGGAGTAATTTCTGTTCGTTTTAAGTTTTAATGTCGCCCCATACTTTCAGTTAAAAAAATAGTTTTTTTATTTAATTTCTGAAAGTTTTTGAATTAATGCATGTTTGATTTTGGCTCTCCGCACATAGGAGGCCTAGTTGCCCTCCAATTTTTCGGTTACTTAAAAAGGCAACTAGAACTTTCAATTTTTAACGAAAGTTTTTATTAGTAAAAATGTACGTAACAAACTTCTATATTCCTATATTTTTATTATGTATATGAGGGGGTTTTTCCCCTCGTTAATTCCTCGCTTTTTACTCTAAAGCTTAAGTTTTGTTCCAATTCTTTAACAATGACCCCTGAATCAGAAAGGCCATAGAATAAATAATTGAAATTACTAAAAATACTTTAGCATAAAGAACGAGGTATTTAGGAGGAAAAGAACCCCTCATATGCGTAATAATCTCTGTTTGTTTTAATTTTAATGCTACTCCTTACTTTCAATTGAAAAAACTTTTTCATGCTTATTCTTTCAGTGTTTTTTTTATAGTAATGCTAGAAAATCCTGTGCCCTTTTCATTGAATTTTTCTTCTCCCATGACATATTTATCCAAGGAAGGATCCTCCCACATAGCCCCCTCCCCTCAACACCTCCCCCCAAACCAAAAAAAATCCCCCTGAAAACTTCTATACACTTCCCAATAACCATTACTGTATGTAAACACTGGTCAAAGTTTGTAACTTGCAGCCCCTCCCCCGGGGACTGTGGAGGAATAAGCCATCCTCAAAGACATAGTTATTATGGTTTTCGACTATGCTGAACAAAATGGCTATCATTTTTTTCAAAATTTTGATCCGTTAACTTTGGGAAAAATGAGCATGGAGGGGGCCTAGTTGCCCTCCAAATTTTTTGGTCACATAAAAAGGCCACTAGAACTTTTCATTTCCGTTAGAATGAGCCCTTTTGCGACATCCTTGAACCACTTGGTCGATACGATGACCCCTAGGGGAAAAAAAACAACAAATAAACACGCACCCGTGATCTGTCTTCTGGCAAAAAATACGATATTCCATATTTTAGTTGATAGGAGCTTGAAGTTTTTGCAATATGGTTCTCTGATACGCTGAATGTGATGGTGTGATTTTGATTAAGACTCTATGACGTTTAGGGGGTGTTTCCCTCTATTTTCCAAAATAAGGCAAATTTTCTCAGGCTCTTAACTTTTGATGACAATGACTAAATTTGATGAAACTTACATATTTACAATCAGCATGAAAATCAGATTCTATTGATGTATCTTTTAGTATCAAAATTCCGTTTATAAAGTTTCGTTTACTATTGAGCCGGGTCGCTCCTTACTACAGTTCGTTACCACGAACCGTTTGATGAGTCACAAATTGAGCAATTCTCAAATGACTGAAATGAATGAAAGAAATGATCTTTAAAAGATATACGTAATAATTTATGTTCGTTTCAAGTTTTAATGTTATTCCTTACTTTCGGTTGGAAAAAATTTTTTTTTTTTTATTTAATAACACCACAAGCTAAAGACATACAATACCTTTGGTTTATTATCACATATCATAGTATCACATATCAAATATGATAGTTATGAAGCTGCTTAAGGTAAAATTAAATGCTAAGATTGGCTGGAAATAACACAAACATGTTATTGCTTATATCGGCCATTATTTTACAAAATTCAAACTTTAGCGTAAAGAGCGGGGTATTGATAAGGAAGAAAACTTCCTCATATACGTAATATAAGGGGTTTTTCCCCTCATCAATACCCAACTCTTTATGCTAAAGTTCGAATTTTGTTCCAATTCTTTAAGAACAATCCCTGAATCACAAAGGCCGTTTGATTAGAATATGCTGCTCTTTTGAAATTACTAAAAATAATTTAATGTAAACAGCGAGGTATTGACGAGGGGAAAAACCTCCTCATATACGTAATTTATTTCTGTTCGTTTTAAGTTTTAATGTTACTCCTTACTTTCAGTTAAAAAAAATTGTCTTTTAAAATTTAATTTCTGATCATTTTTTAAATAATACTGGGATATCCAGCGCCCCCTTTATAGAGATTATCTTACCCAAGGATAAATTCCTCCATGGAAAGATCTCCCCACGTAACCCAATCCCCCTGACCTCCCCCCACCAGAAAAAACCTTTAGTGAAAACGTCTGTTGCCAATAACCAATACTATATGTAAACAATGGGCAAAGTTCATAACGTGACGTCCTTCCACCCGAGGACTGTGGGGGATTACATCGTCCTAAAAGACATAGTTATTAGATATATCGACTATGCTGAACCAAATGGCTATCTTAAAATTTTTATCCGGTGACTTTGGGGGAAAATTAGCGGGGAGGGGAAGTAGTTGCGCTTCAATTTTTCGGTCACCTAAAAGGACACTAGAACTTTTAATTTCCATTTGAATGAGCCTTGTACAAATTTCTAGAACCAATGGGTCAAATGATCACCCCTGGGGGAAAAAAAACAAATAAACACGCATCCGTGATCGTTTTTCTGGCAAAAAATACAAAATTCCACACTTGTGTAGACAGGAGATTGAAACCTCACAGAACGGTTCTCTGATACGCTGAATCTGATGGTGTGATTTTCATTAAGAATCTATCTCTTCTAAGGGTGTTTTCCCCTTTTTCAAAAATAAGACAAATATATTGAAGATCAGCATAAATATTCTATTCTTTTGATGTATCTATTTGTATCATATACTGTTTTTTAGAGTTTCGGTAGCCAGGTAGCTCCTTATTTGCAGTTCATTACCGCGAGCTGTTTGATCATACAAAAAAAGTTTGCTGCTATTTAGTCCTCTACAATTCCAAAATGATAGTCGTTTAGGGTGACTGTTTAAAGGTGGAAGATCATCAACATATAAATATTTATTTTTAGGAACATTAAAAGAATCTGATAAATCTTGATCTTGCGACGAAAATCTATGAAAATATTTATTTGTATCAAGGGGATTTTTTTCTTCAGTTCATCCAGCCTACCAGCAGGTAAATCTAATAAGCTCAAATCATCCTTAATCCAAATTCCACATCTCATCTCAGTGAGCCGATATAAGAAGAAAAAGAAAAATTTTGAAAATAAGAAAAAACAAAATAAATAAATAACAGTAACAAAAACAATTGACTAGTTAACTTTAACTATTAGTATTATCATCATCCGAAGGCAAGCACAAGTTAACAACGATAACCCGAGCTAAATTACAACTTAACTGCAATCATATATCCAATCAAAAAATATCATAAATAGATCATAAATCCATTCAAACTTACTTAAAGAACACTTAAATTTATTTCCAATATATTCCTTATGCATCTAACTTACGAGACAATCTAGAATTTAAGCTTCACTTTTTCCTCATTCTCAATCATGCATAATATAGGTGGTACAACTGGGGGGATCCAAATACTAATTCACTTTTCTTTCAATTTTTTTTGTTTTATTTTCAGGGAATTGCGAATGTCACGAATTCCTTTTGTAACATCGTCCGCGATATAAACATTGACGGATTCCCGTCCGCGATATAAACATTGACGGATTCCCGTCCGGCTACTCTTCTGAACGGATTTTCATATAATTTTCTATTTCCTTGAAGGACAAAGAATGTGTCCTTACCATCCCGGAGCTGGATTTTGATGAATCGACCTGTAAACTCAAGTATCTCCAATTGAATATTGATTCCAATTTAGGAAAAAAGGTTGTCGACGTGGTCTCCAGCCTTTGATTTAGATTGACCTTAATGTTCCATAGAATAACATGTCAATTTCTATCCATATTTTTTACCCCAAGGACTCTTAATGCTAATCCATCCAAAAAAGTAGCAGTAGTAGTAGTTGTACTAGCAGCACTAGTTGTACTAGGATGCAGTGGTTTTTTTTTGTCAGTTCAATATCTCCCTCAGACTGCTCTGAAAAGGCAAATTTAATATCCTACCCCGCCCCTAAGCTATTGCTGAAACACCGTTTTGACAATCCGCACACACATGTTGAGTTTTGATTTGGTTCTATATCTCTTTCAACAATTCCGTAGAATTTCACTCCAATACCCTAAACCTTATTTATAGTAATAGCAATATCAATAGTTGAAGTGGTAGCAGCAGTCGCAGTAGTATTAGCAGTGGTAGCAGCAGCAATATTAATAGCAGAAGCGTAGTAAAAGTGTCGACATATTGCCTTTTGGTTTATTTAACATACCCAAAATTCATACTAAATAATATATACACACCATTCCTGAAATAGTGTTGATACACCTTTTGAACCGTCTGCATGTACATAGAGCGTTCCGATTTCACCGCTCCCTGAAAGTTTTGCCTTAATACCTTTGGCCTCAGTAGCAGTAGTAGTCGTGATAGTAGTAGCAGTAGTAGTAGCAGTAGTAGTAGTATGCATAGTGTGCCGTTTGGCTAGTTCAATATCCCTCTCAACATGTCCTGAACGTTTCGACTTACTACCCTAAGCCATTCCTGAGATATCGCTGATAGACACTTTTAAAAACCAGCATGGACGTAACATGTATTGATTTAGTTCAATATCCCCTAGAATTTTCACCTTAACACCCTTAGCTTTGGTAGTAGTAGTAGAAGAAGTGATAATAGTAGCAGTAGCAGTAGTATTTGCAGCAGTAGTAGCATTATTTGCAGTAGTAGTAAAATTATACGCATAGAACATTTTGGATAGTCCAGGATCCCCCTAAACATGCCCTGTAAGTTTCAATTGAATATTCTTAGCCATTCCTGAAATATTCTTGATACGCCCTTTTGACAACTTGGAACCACATAGAGTGTTTGGATATAGTTCAACTTCTCCATCAATGTTCCTTGAAATCATCACCTTAATATCCTTAGCCATAGCAGTAGTAGTAGTAGCCGTAGTGGTATTAGCAGCAGTAGAAATAGTAGAAGCAGTAGCAGTCGCAAGAGTATTAGGAGCCGTAGCAGTTGTATTCATGGTAGTAGCAAAATTAGCAGTAGCAGTAACAATTTGCACATATTGCCTTTTGGTCCGTTGAATATCCCCCTGCTCATGGCTTGAAAATTTCAACTTAAAACTCTAAGCTGTTCCTGAGATACTGCTGACAAGCCCTTCTGATAGTCTAATGTACATAGTGAGTTTTAGTTTAGTTCATTGCTGCCTTCAACATTTCCTGAAAGCTTCACCTTAATATTCTCAGCCTTTTGGATACCCCGTATCAAACCCCACCCCCCAGTTCTAAAAAAAAACTTAAATGTAGACAACAGGCGAATCGCATAAGGTATAAAACTTGCCCAGAGGGCTGTGAGGGGTCGAGACATGCACGGTGGCATAGCTTCTGGCCCTTTAAACTATGGCTGTGAAAATAATTTTCTGAAAAATTTTGTTTCACATATTTTGGGGGAGGGCAAAAAGAAGCTTGGGAGAGGGAAAATTGCCTTCTTGTCTTTTTTGACTCATAAAAAGAGAGCTAGAACTTTCAATTTCCAGTCGATTGAGCCCCTCCAAAGTTTCTACGACAACTTCCACAAAAAGTGGCTTGGTAAAAAAGAAAACAAACAAACAGAAAATTACTTTATAAAGCACCCTTTCTCTTTACTTATGCAACGCTCTTGCGCTGCCTATGATACTAGATTGTCATAAAACCAAGTACACCTAAATGCCATTGTTTCTGGAAGCATGTTAAAACAGAAAGAACTAGACGTAAGGAACAGTGGGGGGAGGCCATTAACCCCTCCAGTAATAGATTAACTTATGTTTATTTTAAGTTTTATCGTCATGGTTTGTTTTTACGTGTAACACTTAAATTTTCATTTATTACACCAGACACGTCACTATAAAAGCTAGGCTATTTTTTTTTCTTTTTACCATAGTTAGTAGGTACAAGAACAAACCCCTCGATTTTGACAATATATTTTGCCCCCATCTCTACATCCTCATGGATTGACACCACTGAGTACCGCATATAGAATAAAAAAAAAGGTTAAATTAGATTAGACATGGACACCGACATGGATTAATGCACGAACAAAGAAAGAAAACTGAAATGAAGCCCTAACGGAGAGTCTGAGAAAATGCATAAGACACAGCTATTTTTAAAACTATCATCAAATATTAATCATCACAAGTAATCCAGCAAAAACTACTCATGTCCGAAAAAAATACATAAATAAATTTGCCTAGAAAGTATCTATCTCCCTTACTCTCCGAAGCACAGAAATTGACACTTAATATTAATAAGATATTCGCTACTTCTTTTCTTTCCTTCTAGCCAACTTTTCATATTATTTATGCATCTGAAAATGAAAATATCATACCTTTTTCATGAGGATGTCAGTTAAATATCCTGCCAAGATTCCTCCAAAGAATCCTCCTGACTCTAAAGAACTGACAAAGCTACTTGCTAGAAAGAAATGAAATATATACTTTTATTTTTCTCTGACAAATTAAAACCTAAATCATATAACACTAGTCATTCACCCGTTTAATCACCAGGTTTTGTGGACCTACTGAATATTCGTTTGATAGGGTCAGAAGATGACTGATAGGACACCACCCTCAGGGGGCCGGTCCCTAACTAAGCGGTAAAAATTGCAGTATTTGTGGTATCTGTTTTACCCATAAATAACTAATTCCTCTACAATGTCAAACAGGATGCAAAGCTCATTTTCTCTTGGAGAAATTGCTCCAGCATTGATGTGTTTTGTACGATCTTTTTATCATTATTAGTTATCCAGGCAACATTTTTTCCTCTTATTTCTTATGTGTCTTTTGCTCTAAAATCGAATTAGCCAACCATGACATGATAAAAAAAAACAAGTTGGGAAAATAAAATCGACGAAAAAAACTATAGAACGGGTTCTTTCTCCAGAGTGGTCAGCTTTGCGTTCTCAATTCAATAAAAAAAAAATCAGCACAAAGAAAAAAAATTCAAAAATAAGTGAAGAACTGATAGAGGTTTCAAAAGCAGATACAAAGTAAATCAAAATACTTAAAATATACAATTAAGATGCTCCCGTCACATAAAGGAATGTAGCTAAAATCAAAGATAGTTTTCAATAAAGAAATATGTAATATATTAACTCTTTTTGAAAATAGCCTCTCTGATTAGTATTTATAGAAGCTTTACATTTACTTCAAATAGATGATCGATTCATTTTGTTTTCTATGGCCGAAACAACTGACTTGATCTTAGATTCATATTTCGAAACAGTATCATAAATAAAGTTAATATGACATGTCTACGAAACTGAACTTATTATTAAATCCAAAAAAACTAGATTCCTGTAAGATTACAATTGATCTGAAATTGTGCTCGGAGCAATCAAACAGTTAGGGATAACAAACTGTAAGTAAGGAGGGACCCGGCTCAATAGTAACCAAAATTCTAAAAAATGGAGTTTTGATACCAGTAGGTATATCAAAATAATCGAGTGCTTATACTGATTTGAAATGTGCAAGTTTTATCAAGTTTAGTCTTACCGGTCAAAGATTGGAAGCCCGAGAAAATTTCCCTGATTTTCGAAAAAAGGGGGAAACCCCCTAAAGGTCATAGAATCTTGAGGAAAATCACGCCATCAGATTCAACGTATCAGAGAACCCTACTGTAGAGGTTTCAAGCTCCTATCTGAAAAATTTGGAATTTTGTTTTTTTTTCTAGAAGAAAGATCACGGGTATGTATTTTTTTCCCCAGGGGAGATCGTATCAACCCAATGGCCCAAGATTATCGTGAGAGGGCTCATTCGAACGAAAATTAAATTTTCTAGTGCTCCTTTAAAGTGATCAAAAATTGGAGGGCAACTAAGCCCCCACCCACGCCTTATTTTTCCTCGAAATGGTCCGATCAAAATGTCGAGATAGCCATTTTTTCAGAATAGTTGAAAGAGCAAAGAACTATGCTTTGGAGATATCATGACCACCCACAGCCCTTAGGGAAAGGTCTTTAAGTTACAAAAGTTACTCATTGTAACAGTATTTTTCAATGGGAAGTATGCCTATATTTTTCGGGGGAGGGATTTTTCGCTGGTGGATTTTCCACGAGAATAATTTTCCATTGGGAGCGTAGTTTCCAGGGGATAAATTTTTCAGGAGAAATTTTATACTTGGGGAATTTGCCAGAGTTCCTCTCGAAATTCCTCTTATGTATTACTTCCTCATTGCCGACTCAATTTTACGCGTGGAGATGTTAAGGGTAATTATCCGGGGTAAATTTTCACCAGGATTGAATTGTCTAGAGAGTAGATCTATGGAGAGGATGGATTTCTCTATGGACGTTTGAATTCTGTCTCAATTCTTTAAGAACGACTCGCGAAACACTGTTTGTTTAATTAGAAAAATAAAAAGCTTTTTTCTAAAGTACTAAGAACTTTAGCGTAAAGAGCGAGGTGTTGAGGAGGAGCAGCCCCCCTCATATATGTACTAATATCTGTTCGTTTTAAGTTTTAATGTTGCTCCTTACTTTCATTTGAAAACGCTTGTTTTTATTACTTAATCTTACGAAGATGTACATTCTGTATCCTCCACAAAAACTGCGTTGTACGCGTATTGCTTTCATTTTTCTTATAGCTTTACAAATCAGAAAAATTCAAGTTATTTTGAAATTTTTATGTCATTAAATAGGTGACACAAAAACTTCAAAAATCAGGTTCCCCTAAGCCCCCTAGAATTATATCAAAAACACTAAACAAAGATTTTGCTGATTCAAAAATTATTGAATTTTCTTTCTTTGGAACCCTAGGTCCTCTCAAACCTCATCCGGAACTACACATAGATTACCCTACTGATTAGAAAAAGGCTTATCACCGAGTAAAAACTGTATATTTGGACTCTCTCTTGTGCCGTTCGTAAAATACGAAAAACCAAGGTCAATTTTAAAGTCAAATCAGATATACAAAAAAAAAAACTAAACGAAATTACAGAGCAACACAGTGCGACAGGGACTACCCCCATCTCAACCCCTGATCATTACACTAAAGTTAAATGGTACCTTAAAATTACTTCTTATTCAAATTTATCGGCCCTTGTCTTTATTATATAATTGGAAAAACTAGCTTTAGTGTAAAGATTGGGGAACTGAAGAGGGGGCAGTCCCTTTCATATACAAAATAATTGCGATTCGTTTTAAGTTTTAATGTCGGTCTTTAATATTGTTCGAGAAACTCATTTTTTTTTTATAGCCCACACCCTAAATGCGAGGAGGGCAACTGTCTCTTCAAACTCGACTCTTTAAATCAACCTGCATTTTATCCACACTAATACTTTTAGAAAATAAACTTCATTTAGTGTACTTGCTTTTCGAGATACAGAGTAACTACTTGAAATCAACTATCGTCTATAGCGTAAGAAAGGAGCTTACACCCCGTCACCCCTCACACTGAACCTCTCATCAGATATTCTTGTATAAATTATACTTATACATATATATTTTTATAGTACTGAAATCACAGCTTTGCCCGGGCCCTGGCACTCAGCAGGCTTATATATATATATGTAACTCTCCTATTACACAATAGCATAATCATCAGTAGCATCCCCTCTGTGACTATAAGTGCGATGAACCCCCGGCGCCCCGTATGTGACTTTAAGCGCCATGTACTCCTATTATTCCTACGGCTATTTGGAGCTGCTAGTCCCTTGTATCCAGCAAAAAAACTTGTAGGAGATTTAAAATTTTCCGAAAAAATACATACCTATTTTCTTGACGAAACCATTCAATTGGTACAAGCGCATCCCTACACATATGGCATTATCACGATTGCCAGTTGATAAGTAAATTTCTGGAAGCATTATATCCCAGTATCGTTTGCCAATTATGTTGTTCAATAATTGAAGTGAGCTTGAAGTGACATGATGTATAATAAACAAAGTTTTGATATGGAATCTAGCATACATTTGGAAGATATCTTTTTTTGCAATCTAATCGCACAGAGCCAATTATTCATTATTGATAATTAATTATAATTAAAACCGACCAGGTTATCATTTTTGTAATGTAATGGTCCTGAGTACATCTGTTTTCCGTTACCGGGGCTTAAGCATGAGTTTGGGTTCCAAAATTCCCATCCAGAACCAAATGTCCCCCACCAGGGCACCAAGTCCCCCTTCAGGGTCCCGTAACCCCTCCAGGACCCCTTCAGGCCCCGAGTCCCCCTCCGGAACCCAATACCCTCATCCAAGTTTTGCTACCCCCAGTTATTTTTGAAATTCAATTGATTATTGACTATCGATATTGATTAATGATAACTGATCATTGATTATCGATATTGATTATTGATTATTGATTAATGATTATCGATTTTTAGTTATTGATTACTGATTATTGGTTATCGATTTACTGATTATTGAATATTGATTATCGATATTTAATATTGATTGTTGGCTATAGATTATTGATGATCGATACTGATTACTGATTAACGATCATTGATTAATGGTTAGTGATTATTGACTATTGATTATCGATTATTGGTTATCGATTATTGAATATCGATATTGATTATTGATTATCAATTATTGATTATCGATTATTGATTATCTATAATTGATTATTGATTACTGGTGATTGGTTATTGATTACTGATTATCGATTATTCATCAGTGATTATCGATTATTGATAAACGATAGTGATTATTAATTATCGATTATTAATATTTGATGATTGATTACCGATATTGATTATTGACTATCGATTATTTATTATTGATTAGTTATTATTGGTTATTGATTATGGATTATCGATTACTGATTATCGATTATTGATTGGGGATTATTGACTATTGATTTTTAAATTCTTTTAACCTAGTATTTATTTGGACTAATCCATGTTTAAGCTTAGCTTAAACAACATAATGTAAGCTAGGTAAAAAAAAAAGAACCTCCCCCTTTAAAATATATTTGATTTTATTAATAATATTTGAGTTTTTAATAAAATTGGGTTTTATTTTTTAGGAATAAGAACATCCATATTTAAAAAAACATCTTATTTTATTAATAATATTTATGTATTTAATAAACTTGTTTTTTCTCAGAAAAAGATCCACATTATAATACATCTGATTTTTAAATAATGTTTGAGCATTTAATAGACTTGGGTTTTATTTCGCAGAAAGAAGAACATCCACGTTTAAAACGCATATTATTATCAATATTATTATTACTATCTTAATAATAATAATAATAATAATAATAATAATAATAATAATAATAATAATAATAATAATAATAATAATAATAATAATAATAATAATAATAATAGTAATAATAATAATAATATATTACTATAATTTATTATATGTATAATTATTGTTATAATTAATATAATAATATAATATTATTATATTATTAATATTATTCAGAATATTTGAGTGTTCAATAAACTTGGGTTTTAGTTTTCAGAAACAAGAACATCCACGTTTAAGATACATCTGATTTTATTAATAATATTTGAGTATTTAATAAACTTGGGTATTAGTTTTCAAAAATATGAACACTCCTGTTTAAAATACATCTGATTTTATTAATAATATTTAAGTATTTAATAAACTTGTATTTTAGTTTTCAGAAATATAAAAATTCAAGTTTAAAATAGTCCCATTTTATTAATAATATTTGAGTATTTAATAAACTTGGGTTTTAGTTTTCAGAAGCAGAAACATCTTTGTCTAAAATATATCTGATTTTATTAATAATATTTTAAAATTTAATAAACATGGGTTTTAGTTTTCAGAAATAAGAATATCCTTGTTTAAAATAAGTCTGATGAAAAATTTTTAAGACTTGGTCAGAAAGGCAGGTTTACATTTTAGGACCGTTTTCAAAGACATTAGTTCATAAGACATTAGCGATTTCTATGATTACGCATGTGACTGGTGAACGATGCTTGCAACCCACGAGTTTTATCCTAGTCTTAATATAAGTTTTCTTAATAGAATCCTTGTCTTAATAGAATTATCTGTACAGAGAATTAGATAACTAATATTGTTCTACAGTGACACAACGAAATAATCGAAGAAAGCAAAACATCCGATATAATGGCCAAATGAAGAGCATTGTTAATTTGTAAAAAGTAAAGAAGGTCGAAAAAGGAAATCAGCAAAGAAAGATTAATCAGAAAATATTAGTTTGACCATCAGTACTTTTAAATGAAAACAGTACTTAAGCTAAGAGATACGGGATTTCCTAGCCACATGTAGATAAATCACATCTTTTCAAGTAATAGAAAAGGGAATAATCTCTTGATTTTTTCAGCAGACCCTAATTATCTTGATTTCTAGTAATTGATACAAGCTTGTTTATTTTCAAGTTTTATTTTGTGCTTGCAAGTGCTTGTATGTATATTCAATTCAAATCGATCAATTGAAAAATGAAAAATTGCTCCGCTTGCCAGTTTTATTTTTTTATAACTGGATGTGACCCGCTTTCCATGTGATTGGAGAACCCACCCCTACGGGGACTAAGACTGTAATGTTGGGAAGCGATGAAATAAAGTGGGGTCGGCAGCCTATGACCCGAGGGCTACCGAGCGGCCTATTTATTAATATCAAATGACTCCATTTTAGTTCAGAAAAATAACACAAACTAAATAAAAATAAAAAAAGTCAATAAAAAAATAAATAAAAAATAAAAAGTCATTCAAATAAACACGAAACAAATATTTAAACAAAACAAAAAATGGATGCTAAGAACAATATTTTAGTTTGATGACAACATTGCTACAGTGATAATAGGTGGACTGCAGGGACATCCTGTGATAAGATATTGCCATTGTTAGGCGCACGGCGTGTGCATGTTTCTGTCACTGTTGCCTCCGTCAGAGGTTTCCGGGAAATTCCACAGGTTTGTGCAGGCCGACCTCAATAGGTCAGCCTGTTTTTTACTCTTTTTAGAATCTGTAGTCCTCATCGGCGCTTTTCGGGCTCAAAAGACAAATTTGGCATATCTAAACTAGCATTTTTTTAGAAAAGTGAAATTTGCTGAATGAAAACTGTTTTCACTCGGCCGACTTCGTCTGAAAAGCAAAAGCAAAGAAAAAGCTTTATGCCTAAGTTTAATGCAACACTGATATCAAGAGCTAGCTTAAATGGTAATAATTACCCCTCAGTTGCGAAAATTGGCGGTCTTCCATAAGATAAAGCTGGCTCCAGTCGACTGCAGCAGTTTTGGCTGCGAAAACAGACATATAGGATCCTGCTATAAGCCATAGGAATGGTGACTTCAAAAGGTCTTTGCTGGTATACTTTGTAGATTCTTTTGATGTTTCTTTTTCTGAAAAAAAAGAATAACCTAATAATTTTGACCTTATAATTATCAACCTTAATAATCGTTGTGTGTTTTTTGTTTATTATTTTTTATGTCTAAAAAACGATGTTAAAGGTAGGCGATCATTAGACATTTCATCAAGAATCGATTGCTGGAATTACCAAGGACTTAATTTCTGCGTATAAAAAGGGAACTCATTTCATGCAAAAGTGGTAATAATGGTCACCTTCGTATATTTTTATGTCTTTTACCATAAGCTGGATTTTGTCTTTTCCTATAAAACGTCAATATAGCTTTGTTCATTTAAACTGTTTTGACAGATCTCCACCTCCAAAAAACGCGCCCCTCCGAGAAGGGTTCATGTGAATGCCCCTAGTCTAGTGTCAAAAAGAATGTGAATTTAGTAGAGGTCTGCTCTGATTTCTGCTTTTTCCCCTTGATGCTGTTTTCCCCTCAGGCATTAATGCAGTAAAAAAACAAAGCGGACATTGAAGCAGACAATATCCTCTTTAGTACCAACTACATCAAGGTTATCACTAATGCCAATCAATTACATAAGAGACTCTTCAGTTTATACTTCCATCAATGGAAGAGTACTTAAGACTTGAACTTGATAAGATCATTATGAGTCCTAACTTCTCTGCTCAGAGAAGACGAAAGTTTGACGATACCAATAGCTGCCTGAGAACTATAAACACCTAATTCTTCGCATTTAGATGTTAAGGATAAGAGGAAAACCTTCAAGGTGCAATGGAATTCCTGTAGGAATTTCTTAAAGGATAAAAGTTCTTTTTGAACGACTGGAGTTTTCTGTCGATCCATAGCAATCTTTTTTAAGAGTCATGTGGCTGTTTTAAAGTAGAATGTACTATTAAACTCGAAGTACAGTTAGAATATGTACTGAGAAACCAGAGATAGTTAAATTTCTAGGGAAAAGAATGTACGTAATTGGCTATATGGGTGCTTTACTTGTAAAAGCTAATTTAGTTATGGTAATTAAAGTGTATTTGTGCCATAGAAGATCTGTTCTGACCAGAGGAGGCCTCCACTTCAAGCAACAATAAAGTTTATCAATAAATCCGAAATGTATCGACAGTCTTTAGTCTTTGATCGCGTAGTCTCTGTATTTTTGAAAAACATCTATCAATTCCTTATCTTCTTTGCTTTTTTCCAATCCAAGTAAATTTCAGTTCACTTTTCTATCCTCTTCTCGAAAGGCAGCGGGCATATCAGGCAGGTTCTTAAGATGTGCCTGTAAATGCATCGAAGATCGGGACCAAACCGTTTGACTATTACTGGGAGAAGAGAAAAGTCGCCACATTTTGAGTATTAAATATGGCATTTGCTCAAGTAGTCTGACTCGTTAAATGTGCTTAAGGTATTTAAAAAAAAAGACACTGAATTACTTCTCAGTTAATTCTGCTTCTCGATTAAGCTTGTTTTTGTTCAAAAACACAACCGAATTACAAGGATAAAGTTTTTGATACGAACCAAGAGAATCTGACGTCTGAAATTGCTTTTAAGGCCTATGTAAAAACTTGAGAGGGCACTTATTCTTTATGAGATCAACAGTTGTAGCATATGAATTGAGCTCCCTTTAGGTCCGACTGTCTAGTCCCTCCTTCGAATCCCAGTCCCGACACTTTTTAAAAATCTACTTCAAGACACAGGCGCGTTTTATGTAATAGGGAATGTTTTCTTCGAGATGCAGGTGTTAATTACGTAATAGGGAGTGTTTTATAAACGATACATGTATAAATTACTTAAAAACATTTGAGGGTTACGGCTTGTTTACTTCGGGATTTCTTTGGATGTTACGCAATAGGGAATCTTTTCTTTGGGTCTTACGTAATAGAGAGTGTTTTTTCTTTAATTGTTTAAAGGCCAGCCAGGGAAAAAACTTCAGGTCCCGTTAGTGGGGGACCTTCAAGACCCCGGAGCTCTTAGCAACCTTATCGACCAAGGGGCCCCTAGAAACCAATTCAACCAGGGGCCCTAGCAGCCGAATCCAATGGAGGCCCTAGCAACCAATTCCAACACGGGCCCTAGCACTAAATTCTAACGGAGGTCTCTAGCAGTAAATTCCAAGGGGGGTCCTAGCATCCAGTTTCTTCGGGCCCCTAGCATGCGATTCCATCAAACTCGATAGCAACCCTTTACAACGGGGGATCCCTAGAAAACAAGTCAACCGGAGTCCCTAGCAAAGAATTCAACCGGGGCCCTAGCGAGCAATTCCAACGGTGGCCCTAGCAACCAGTTTAACCGAGGGGTCTTAGCATCCAATTCCACCGGGAGGTCCTACAAACCAACTCAACCGGCAGAGGGCCTAAAAACCAATTCAATCAGGGATCCTTAGCAACCAATTCCTATGGGGGGAATAGAAACCAATTCCAATAGGGGGCTTCTAGTGTACAATTCAATCAGGCCCCTAAAATCCAATTTCACCAAGGCCCCTAGCAACTACTTCAGCTGAGAAAAGGTCTTAGCAACCAATTTCACCGGGTCCCCTAACGATCAATTCAATCGGAGGGCCCTAGTAAGCAATTCCAACGGAAGTGGGGGTCCTAACAACCAATTCCAACGGGGCCCCAGCATCCAATTTTATCGGGGCCACTAGCAACCAATTTCACCGACAAGGCCTTTTTCAAGACGTTTCAAGATTTCTTTGGTAGTTAAGTAATAGGGGAATGCTTACTTGTGTTAAGGATGAAGAAATCACACGTAATATACTAGACTTCAGGAACCCATGGGGCATCCTGGTGTGTAATTGAGGAGGGCATAAACAAGGGGTGTTACATAATGACAATGCACACGTGGTTTGTTACATACAACTTTAAGAGATTTTATTTTCTTTCCATACGTTTCAGGGGACCTTTATAATCTAGAGATTTTTGTCAGCATTAGGATTTGAAAGAGATTTCACCTCAATCGAATGGATTGCTAAACACCTCAAATATGAAAGCCTTTCTAATATTAATTTTTGAGGAATACTTTCTAAGTGATAGCCTATTTGACGCACGGTGGGATTCCCTGCCTGCTTTCTAAATGATTAAATGAACCGCATGTTTCCAACGCTTTCCATTTGAGAGCATACAAGCATACCAATTCGATTGAGTTTTGATCTATTAGAGGCACCTGCCTGTTACATTCAGTTAATTTAAATCTTGATACTAGCAAAATCACATTTTGAAAACTGAAACATTCAAACGATGTAACAAAGTGACACACTTTTGCATTCAGTTATTTCTGAGAGGTGTTAATGAAAATGCCAAATTTCTTTGAGACAGGTCTATGCATCTTAACGCTATCGTGACAATATTTGGCTAGCCCACCCTGGCAAGTAATTCCAGAGAGGGGGTTTGTAATTAGAGAAAAATTTAAGCCATATTAAGAGATATTTCCGAGAGGTCTTAATAAAAGTACCTCGTTTCTATTGTTCTATTAAATGCACCTGCCTGTTACATTCCATTTATTTAAATCTTGATACTAACAAAATCACATTTTGAAAAATGGAAACATGCAAACAATGAAAAAAGAGACACATTTTGTATTCGGTTATTTCTGAAACATTTTAATGAAAATACAACGTTTCTTTGACCTAAGGCTATGCCCATCCACGCTACCGTAACAATATGTGGCTGGTCCAGCTTACGTAGCAATTCCAAAAGGGAAGGACTGTTATTAGAGGTAAGTTTAAGCCAGATAAAGTGACATTACTGAGAGTCTTAACGAAAATGCTTCGTTTCTATTGTTCTATTAGCTGCAACTGCCTTTTATATTCAAGTAGTTTAAATCCTGCAACTAGTAAAATTACATTTTTAAAAATAAAACACGCAAACGATGAAAAGAGACATATTTTTACTATACTCAAAAATTATTAAAAAAGTATTTCCTATTATTCAAAAAAGTTTTCCTACAAAAATTATATTAGAGAGGTTTTCATAGTTGAGGTGTCTATCAATCCATTCCATTTAGAGAAAATCTTTTCCAATCCTAATGCAGACAAAAATCTTTAGATTATAAAGGTTCCCTGAGAAGAATGCATTGAAAGAAAATGAAATCTCTTAAAGTTCTGTGTAAAAACCTACGTGTGCATTGTCATTATGTAACACCCCACGTGTATGCCCTTCTCAGTAGCAAGCGAGGATCCCCCATGGGCCCCTGAAGTCTATCAAAATCAAATTTTGAAAACTGAAACATGCAAACGATGAAAAAAGTGAAACATCTTTGCTATCACTTATTTCTGAGATATTTTAAAGAAAATGCCACGTTTCTTTGAGACAAGTCTATGAATATTCACGCCATCGTGAAAATTTGTGGCTAGCCCACCCTAGCAAGCAATTCCAGAGGGCGAGGATTGTTATCGGAGGAAAAATTGAGCCATATCAAGAGATATTTATGAGAGTTCTTCACGAAAATACATCGTTTCTATTGCTCTTTTAAATGCGCTTGCCTGTTATAATGCATTTGTTTAAATCTTGATACTCACAAAATCACACTTTGAAAAATGGAAACACGCAAATGACGAAAAAAGAGACACATTTTGTATTCGGTTATTTCCGAGACATTTTAATGAAATTCAACATTTCTTTGGGCCAAGGCTACGCCTATTCAGGCCACCGTGACAATATGTGGCTGGTCCAACCTAGCAGGCAATTCCAAAGGAGAAGGATTGTAATTAGAAGTAAATTTGAGCCAGATTAAGAGACATTTTTGAGAAGTCTGGATGAAAATGCCTCGTTTCTATCAGTCTATTAGCTGCACCTGCCTTTTACATTCAATTAGTTTAAATCTTGATAATAGCAGAATTATATTTAGAAAAATGAAACACACAAATGATGAAAAAAGAGACGCATTTTTGCATTTGGTTATTTCTGAGATGTTTTAATGATAATGCCACATTTCTTTTCACAGAGAATATGCATATTAATACCAACGTGACAATATTTTGCTGGCCCCGCCTAGCAAGTAATTTTAGAAGGAGGGGGGTGTAACGGGTGAGTTTAAGCCATACTAAGTGATTGTAAATTATATAATTTGTCCATTTTTAACACGCAGGACTTATCATTGCATTCCTCAAATGCATGCGATCAAAATTTGACGTAATCATTTCCTTTCTGCCTTTTTCATTTATAATTAAAACAAAGATATTTTAAATATAAGTAAATTTGCTTAATAAGACAGTAACTAAAAAATAAAACTTTGTGAAAAAATTCGTCAAAGAAAAGTAAAGATTTATTTTTATTTTATTAGTCGGTGATCTTTTAAAAAACAAAGTAGACTGTTCAAATGCAAATATTTTTCATGTTGTAATATATAAAAGAAAATAATTGTAACATAATTCTTGTGGTGGCTAAACTCATGCTTTTATAAGTATTTCCAAAGCTAGTTTGTTCAAATGAATGCAAGTCAAAGTAGAAAAAAATGGGACGTGAAAAATTAATAAAACAATATTTTTTCTTAAATTTATTGTCTAAATTGAGGTTCATTCAATCTGGAAATTTCAACTATTGTGTCTACAAGGCCTGTGATTGTAAAGCATATCTGCGAAAAAAAATCGAATTTTTCAAGCTAAAAATCAATTTAACCACATTCCCCCTCCCCAAAATAAATGTTTTGTTCTTGATAAGATTTTCTTGGTCCAGTCTACTTACGATTAATGCTAATCGAAGAAAATATGTTTGGCCCATTCTAGTGTCCAATGAATGAATAGAACCCATTTTTTTTTTACATTTCTTTCCTCCGAGGGAAGTATGTCCTATTATGCGTGCCTCTTGTTTTTACCTACAGGTCCTGCAAGTCTAAGTCAATCTAAAACAAAAAAAATTTCTGGCCCACTTTCAGGTGTCACTTATAGATACATACAACCAAAACTAAGACTTTCTTCATTAGGCTCTACCAAGCCCTGTATAGATTCCATTTAACTTAAAAGCCTATCAGAGACAAACAAAATTTTGGGTCCATTTTCGGAGTATTTTGATACACTCGTTCCTCATAGTGTCATTGGATTTACATCGACAGATAGGTGTGAAAACTTCGATTTTCATGGGAGCTTCAAGTAAAAAACGTTTAGATAGCTCAGAGACAACATTTTAGCCACTCCTTACAATATAAATTTTTAAGTCCTCTTTATCCTATACAGTTTCTGAGACATTGCAAAAATGTTATTTTGATCACTTAGATAGGTATAGTTTCTTTGAATAATCACCTAGATTGGTATAATTTCTTTAGATATACCTCTCCCCCTTTCTAAAGTCAAAATTTGAGTTCCACTTGCTCTGACAAATCGTCCTGAAAGTTTTAGTTTGGTCTCCTAGGTCTCATATCCCCAATGATACTCTATTATGTTCGAGAGGGCAAACATAGTGCCTTTCAATTTACATTTCTTCACCGTGAATGCATTCTATTATTGCAGGGCTTTAAAGCACCGAAACTTTTAGGCAGATTTGGGATAAAATTATGATTAACCCTTCTCTGCCTCCTCTTCTAAGTTAAAAATTGAATTCTAAATTCCGTTCCCGCTCCAAAAAAAATCCATTAAATTTTCAGTTTTATTTGACAAGCCCCTCTAAAGACAGTGTAGATACACAGTTTTGACATTCTGACAACAAATAGTATGTTTTGAGTTACCTTGCTACTTTACTGTGACTAGATACTAAAACGTAAAGCAATTTATAGTACGAAAACATTTAGGTCAACTGGATACAAAAAATGTTCAACCCCCCCACCCAATAAAAATTTGTAGTCACCCTAGACCTTCGCCTCTTTTTTCTTAAACACTTGGTTGAATTTTCAACAACATCATCCCCGAGCTGTTTGTGAGACACTGCAGATATTGTAATTTGACAGCTTGGATAAACATAGTGTATCCAATCTTTTTATTTATTTACCTTTTAATCTTTTTATTTACCTTTACCAATCCCACCAAATAAAATTTCAACATTCACTCACACGTGACCCTTGAAACTCCATGAAAGTTTCAACGGGATACACTGAGCCGTTCCTGAAGCACTGCGGATATACCACTTTGATAGTCTGGTAGCACAGAGTGTCTTTTGATTTGCATTGCTAGTTAATCGTCCTTAGTTTAAAAATCCCACATGAGCTTATAAAGCAAAACCGTAATATTGATCAGAGACAAAATTATTTTACCCCTTTCCCCAACATAAGATTTGAAGTCACTTGCCTAAATCTTCCCTTCCTTTCTAGAATAGTATTCGAAATTATCAACTTCATCCTCCAAGCCATTGCAGACATATTGCAGAGATATCATTTCCATAACCTTGACACAGGCAGTGCCTTTCGAACTACTTCACAAATCTCCCTAGGTGAAAATTCGATATTCATTAAACTCCCTACGCTGTCTGACAGCTTCTACTCAATCCACGAGGCCATTCCTCCGACATTGCAGATAATTTGAAAAATTGGATCAACATGAGGTACGCACATCATATCCAGATTGTACATTTGCGAAACTCTAGGAGTCTTGGTCTAGCCAACGACCCCTAAGGACTTTAGCATTAAAACCTAACTATGAACAATGGTTAAATTTACATTACTTAGGTCCATTGCTCTTGGGGCTGTTGGGGTTATGTTGACCCCAGCCCTCAAATTACTTGACCAGAGAGGGACCACTGAAAGTTTCAAGTCAATTACACGCCCCAAACTAGCACCCCCTATCTGTTGTAAAACCTATGTGTAAACAGCAATAACTCACTTGTACATTTGAATTGTATATTTAGAGTTTGTTTCTTTTTTGTGCCTTTATTTTAAAATTTTTCCTTTTTTAGTTCTTCTTCTTTTCGATTTGAATTTGCTAATTTTGCCTGTAAAGTCCGAATTATTTTTTGCATTTTTATTATTTATGCTATTCTTTCTGCTGGTACGCAAAAAAATTTATTGTTTATTCATGGGAAGCATCGGCAGTATATTTTTAATCTTGGAACTTCTGTGGTCTAAGATACCGCTTCTAGGTTGTTTTATTTTCATCTCGGCTTTGTCTTGATTAAATAAAAAAAAACAAGTTTTTTTAACTGAAAGTAAGGAGCGACATTAAAACTTAAAACGAACAGAAATTACTTCGTATATGAAAGAGGCTGCTTCCTCATCAACGCCCCGCTCTTTACGCTAAAGTTTGACTCTGTCTATCAATTCTTCTTTTTAAAACAGTAAAAAACTTTAGCGTAAAGAGCGGGGCGTTGATGAGGAAGCAGCCTCTTTCATATACGAAGTAATTTCTGTTCGTTTTAAGTTTTAATGTCGCTCCTTACTTTCAGTTAAAAAAACTTGTTTTTTTTTTATTTAATTTCTGAACGTTTTTGAATCAATGCATGTTTTGATTTTGGCTCTCCGCAGAGGAATAATTAAAACGAAATTTGCATTTTTTTTTTTTTTTTGGCTAAATGGCTTTCTCATAATTTTGATCGAATGATTTTGAGAAAAAAAGAGCGGAGGAGGAAGCCTAGTTGCCCTCCGATTTTTTGGTTAATTAAAAAGGCAACTAGAACTTTTAATTTTTTACGAATATTTTTATTAGTAAGAGATTTACGTAACTTATAAATTAGCTTACGTAAAGAACTTTTGTATTCTCATATTTTTATTACATATATGAGGGGGTTCGCCCCCTTGTCAGATCCTCGCTCTTTACAATAAAAGCTTAAATTTTGTCCCAATTCATTAAGAATGACCCCAGAATCACAAAAGCCGTAGAATAAATAGTTGAAATTACTAAAAATACTTTAACGTAAAGAGCGAGGTATTAGGAGGAGGTGAGCCCCTCAAATGGGTAATAATTTCTGTTTGTTTTAAGTTTTAATGCTGTTCCTTACTTCCAGGTGAAAGTACTTTTTCATATTTATTTTTTCATTGTGTTTTTAAATAATGCTAGTAAATCCTGCGCTCCCTTCATGGAGATTTTCATCCCCCATGACAAATTATCGATGGAAAGTTCCCCCAGCATATCCCCTTCTTCTCAACCCCTCCCCCAACCAAAAAAATCCTCCTGAAAACACCTGTACACTTCCCAATAACCATTACTATATGTAAGCATTGGTCAAAGTTTGTAACTTGTTGCCCCTCCCATGGGGACTGTGGGGGAGTAAGTCGTCCCTAAAGACATAGTTATAAGGTTTTTTGACTACGCTGAATAAAATGGCTATCTCAGAATTTTGATCCGGTGACTTTGGGAAAATAATTAGCGTGGGAGGGGGCCTAGGTGCCCTCCAATTTTTTTGGTCACTTAAAAAGGGCACTAGAACTTTTCATTTCCGTTAGAATGAGCCCTCTTGCAACATTCTAGGACAACTGGGTCGATACGATCACCCCTGGGAAAAAGAAAAAAAAAAAAAAAAAAAAAACAAAAAAACAAAAAAATAAATAAACACGCATCCGTGATCTGCCTTCTGGCAAAAAATACAAAATTCCACATTTTTGTAGATAGGAGCTTGAAACTTCTATAGTAGGGTTCTCTGATACGCTGAATCTGATGGTGTGATTTTCGTTAAGATTCTATGACTTCTAGGGGGCGTTTCCCCCTATTTTCTAAAATAACGCAAATTTTCTCAGGCTCGTAACTTTTGATGGGTAAAACTAAACTTGATGAAACTTATATATTTAAAATCAGCATTAAAATGCGATTATTTTGATGTAGGTATTGGTATCAAAATTCCAGTTTTTAGAGTTTTGGTTACTATTGAGCCGGGTCGCTCCTTACTACAGTTCGTTACCACGAACTGTTTGATTAGTCAGTTCTGCCTTAGATCTCGTATCTTTACGTCTGAACAGTCTTTCTTTCATATCTTCAGGATGTTCGGTGAAAAACCGCTCTGTCTGAATGAACCATTAGCGGTTGAATAGAAAAAGAAAAAGCAAAAACTAAAAAGAGTCCTAAAGTTTAAACTTTAGCAAATTCACAGACTTTGTCTAATTTTCCTTCTTGATTAAAGGAATTTTAAAAGCATGATACTTCAAAAAAAAAAAAATAATTAGAGCGACAGCCAAGAACAGAAGCAAGTGCCGATCGTATGCAAACATTTACATAAAAAATGAAGCAGTAGGACTAGTCTCTGTAGCAAAAACATTAGTTCTAAAGTCAGGCAGACTTCTTTATCAGGCCCCCATCCCAAAGTCTGACCATTGTATTTCTAGTTTTTCTCAGAGTAACGAAAATTGTTTCCATGGGTCACGGATCGGGTCCAGTACCGTCAAATATCGCAAGTACTTAGTTATACTTTTAGATTCGTAGTCCTATTGCAAAATTAACTAGAGTCTAAAATGTGGTCCTAAAGTTTTGACTTGAATCGTGCTTAAGAAATTGTTTAACGCCGTACCACTTTTCAATGTTTCGAAAAGTATAGTATAGAAACAAAGCATAGAAACTTTAAAATTCCTCATCCACATTAATTAAATGCTGATCATAAAATTTCACTTAAAATCAAAAGAATGCTCCAAAATTTCCTTGTCAGCGTATCAACGGTGAAGACAAAAAGGTTGACACTCTGGTAAATGATCCTTTTCATTTTAACCCAATTTAAAGTTTCTGTTTTCGGCCACTTCCAAAAAGCTCAAATTTTGAGGGATTTTTTAATTTCTTCAAAGAGCCTAGGATGATATTATAAAAACTATTCTCTAGTCTGGGTCTCAGACTCAATTCCACCTTTATTCTATCGCCATCCATTTTGCAAAGCTACACTAAGGGTAAGGACTTCACTCGTTTTAATAGCATATCCAGGTTCTTTCCCTTTTTTATTGTACCTGTACCGAGCTAGATAAGACCCTTTATTTCATAAAGGGTTGTGTTGTGCGCAATATTGAAAAATCTGGTATCTTTAATTTATATGTAAGCATATACCAATGCACCAAAAGGAAATTTTGATCCCATAGATCCCTTGTGGGCTTTTTTTGGTAAAACTTGCACGCTAAAGCATTATTTTGAGGTTTTATTCCGGTTCAGGGAACCCCCTTTACGCCCCCAATTTTTTGTCTTAAATCAAATTTAAAAGCGATTGGTCTTTGTAGAAATAAGCAAGAATGTGTCACTAAACTGGTTTTTGCTGAATATTAAATAAGTTCCAGATATTACGTAATACATTACATAAAATTACATTACAGAATATTACATAAGTTCTGGGTGCTTCAGATGAACATCCTCCCCTCTCCAAAACTGTTATTTATGCAAGAAACCTTCATATAAGCGTGATAATCAAAGAGACACCATTTCATGGAAACGCAGTTTTACTCAAGTATATGAAAAACCAGACGTTTATGTACATAAGAAACAAGACGTGTACAGTCTTAACGTGTCTTGGTTTAATTAAACCTATCCCTAGGATACTTTACCCCTCCCAGAAGTTAAGAGATCTTTTCTCAAACAATGTCCCATGTTAACCATATTTTATTAAAATTTTATCAACGATTCCCCATTTTAATTAAATGAGGTTCTTAGCGAATTTTGGTGGAATCTGAATACCTTAAATAATATTTAGAACAACAGGAATTTTAATCTCTGAATTCTTACATGGCTCATCTGTTTCATCCCATCCCCCCCCCTCAAAAGAAAAAAAATCTGCTAAACTTCATGGACACACGAGCAGTTATTAGTGAACATTATTTGACAGAAGTATTCTGTCTTATCCCTGTGAAGGAACATCCCCATCAACTATTTCTCGTATCCTAGGACAATCCATCATCTTTTCCTTGTTGGTAATTGCCTTATGTCGGTCAGAAGCTTGATTAAATATGAGAGAATGAGGGAAAAAAGTTTCCCAAAGATACTAAATTTCTGTTCGAAAATTTGCCTTCAAACCCAAGTGCTGTCTCATTTTATAGAACGATCTGGTGCCTACTCATCTCGGGAAACCGATAATTTTCCTTTTTCAGGTTATTACGAAATGACAATCTATCATTATTTTGAAACAGCGTATAGAGGCATGTACTTAGAAAATTATTTGGAGGACAAGACGGTTTTCTGCGTAGGGGAATGAAATCACAAATTACAAGAAAAATTGCATAAAAAATGAGGGCTTTAAGCAGCAATGCTCCAGGAGCCCCATGTCGTGTGTACGTGTCAGGGCAGATGAATAGTCAAATTGGTTTTAAGATACAGGATAGAGTAGAATCTTCCGATTGTTATTGAGTAAAACTAAAATATTATTGTTCTAACTATTTAAATAGCGCAGCAAAAATAGGTTTCTCCGAATCTAAGTGATCCCTAAAGCCATGCTCATTAAAAAAAAAAAAAAAAATATTAACTTAGGCAAAGACAGTAAAAAAAAAATCTTTTTTGTGCTGAAAAATTGAAGTAAATGTTATAAGTAGGCTAATCAGTGTTAAAAAATTAAAAAAAAAAAACACCACTTGACAGTAAGAACTTGACATCTGGTAACAAATCCCCGAGGAGTGTTGCAGCAATAGCAACCCATGGTTCATAGTTGCGGAAAAATATATGCAACTATATCTTACTTTTATTAATGTGTATGCAACCGTGTCACGTTTGCAGCCAAGTTATGATTATTATAAGCTATTATTTGTGCGGTCAACGTGTAATTCGAGAACTTTTAAAATAAGTTCAGTGTCAATGTCAAACTCTGTATCCGCATTGTTCTTACTTTGACCTGCATTTAGACTGTGTACCATTTACTTCGTTTAGTGAGCATCTGTGAAATGGTTCATAGCGCAAACTTTTACTCTTAATGTACTGTTCACTTTTGGACATAAGATAATGCATGTCTTCTTGCTTCCTTTTCATGGAAAATCCGTCTAACTTGCAATAAACATCAAAATCGAACATCTTAGGAAAAAGTATAAAATAAGGACTTCTGTAGCGAAATCATGATTTTTGGTAAAATTTCCCACAGAGCTATGAGAAACACAAAAATTTTGCTTAGGTTGTCGAAGAGTAATCTGAAGCTCTGTCACCATTCGAAGTTATTCGATTTTTAAAAGGCTCAACTTCGAAGGAAAGACGTTTTGTTTAAACAAAATGTAGGAAATCCGTAAAATTAAAAATTTCGAAATAGAAAAAGTACAAAAGGGGTTTTAACTTTGAAAAATGAATGTCTCCTTCAATTTTTAGAAGATTAAGATGCATTTATTCGCACTGGAAAAAAATCTACCTTGTCTAGAAAGAAAGTTAGCTCTTGGGTTTAAACAAAAATTTTAATGCACCATTACACTTTGGAAATTATTTTTAAGTGAAAAAAAAGGAATGTTTTATGTAAGAAAAGTTCAGTCATCTAAAATAATTTTCATAATGTTACTCGATTAAAATACAAGAAACATCAAATCAAAAGTTTGACAAAACAGCCCAAAAATTCGGAATCTGGTATTCCAAATTCACTTTTACAAAATTATTTTGAAGTAGTCGAGCAGAGATTGTTTAGCCAGAAAAGAAGTGGTCTAAAAAGTGCTCTTGTTTTGACACCATATACTACATGAAAAACAAACTTTTTTTTTTGAAAGACCATGGAAATTTTACGAACTTCATTGGAACTTTTCTGCCTTGTTTTACAATTCCCATGCCAAGAAAGGAAAAAAACAGCTTTGAAGCAGTAGTGCTGCTCCGCAGTACTGCTGCAAAAATGTTGATTTTACAGTCTACTTTGCACTAGGATAAATCCTCTAAAAAAACAAATAAATACCAAAATAAATAATAATAATAATAATAATAGTGTTATAGAGCTACTGAAGTTCGCCGTATTTTTGAAATATCGTCAAAACTAACTACAAAATTTTTTGAAACCACAGTAATTGCCATAAAGAATGCTTTTCGTGCAAAATTGCGAATGTGTGAGCGTAAGATTAGTATAAAGTGTTTTTTTTCTATTAAGTTTTATTCTAAATATTTCTTTACTGCTTGCAGAAAAATAATGCAAGGAATTGAATTACAATTAATTTGGTAATTCTAATTATCATAGCTGTAAATTCTTACCAGTTACATTTTTCACTTTCTCCTCTAAAGATATTTCATTAATTGGGGGCTGATCGTTAATTGTACAGAAGCCAACTATTGACATTATCAACGAGCAAACACCTGCAATAAATCAATCAGACCATAAAGAAGTCTCAAGTATCATCAAAATAGAGTATAAATATGGATTGTATAAAGTAAAGTATCATTTCTGCTTCAGAAAGCATAAAGTCAAACCATTAGTGTGTCGCAATTAATTCCCATAGGGATTTCATTTTCGTATCTCACCCAGACGACAAAATAATTTTAAACCAGTATCTTCACGTGATCCTCAGGTAAAGGATTAAGCTTTCTTGAAGGTTGTATTACGTTTTTTTTTTTTTTTTTCTTGTAATTATAACCTAGAAGTAATTAGCTGAGTATTTAGTTTTTAATATCTTGGAAGGTTGTTTAACTAGGTAAGTGAAACCTAAAAATGGACTGGGAAGGAGTTTTCAACCTTAAAGACAAATAAAATGGCAATTGTTGATGAATCTACTTGTGAAAAGATGACAAGAGGTTTTATAGGACAGATACAGGATAAAAAAGCAACCTACCATTAGATATTTCATTCAATGCCCTTTTCAACTTTAAGAGACTATGCTAATTGCTAGGCCTACTGTTGCAACTACATCCCAGTCCCCTCCCTCCAATCAATAAAGTCAGATAGGCTACATTCTAATTGGGGTCATTATTAATAGCAAGAACCAAATTTTGATGAAAAATAGTCATAAAAGACAATGTCAAACTCAGAGAATCAGCAGATTATGTACATAGGCTAGTCCAGGGCTATGCCTGGTAAGACTCTTGTCCAAAGGTGTCATATAGGCTATAAAAGGAGTGGGATGCCTCTTTTCTTGTCTGTATGCTTTTCTGAGGCAAAGTTTTATAGGCTATTTTATTCTTTTTTAGTGGTCCCCTCTCCAGAAGGAAACACTATGAATTTCTAAAAACTAGGCTACTGCTAAAAACTGTTTAACTTTTTTTTCATTTTTAAAAGTACATCTCTTGTTTACCACCATCCACCCACCCCCTCCCAATGTGCAAATATAGCCTACAGTCCAAATTATATATACTTGATAAATTATCTATTGACTTGCTCTTATCTTTCTTTTGATTATTGTTGTTACTTGTTTGAAATTAAATAGTATGAAAAAAAGGGCTGGTGTATATAATATTTATTAAGAATATTCAGATGTATAATGTAGAGTATGTATATGTCCATTAGGGGGAAAGGAAGTAAAGTGATGTGCTTTTTTGAATAATATAAGTAAGCATTTTATAATTCTTTAAAGTAGTTTTTAGAATTCTAAAGTATTTCCTTTTAGAGAGAGTAACCACTAAATCAGAACCAATAAATAATCCTGTACTGTAGTATAGGCAGAAAAGGTATTGCTTATAGATAGGCCACTATATTTTGTATCATTTTCAATGTTAGGCATATGGTTCAGTTTTGAATTTATTTTCATTTGAAATAGTTGCTAGCAATACAGGTCCTCTGAAGGAAACACTAAAATAAAAAGAGCATTCTAATACCATTTGATTCCTTATTTTATTCACTTTTCAAATATAATATTTGCTTTCTTAAGAATGTATCCCACTCTCTAATAGTCCCAATATAGTCTTAGGCTACCTACAAAACTAAAGACAATTCTCTGAATGAAATTCTTTCTTTTTAATATGTAATGTTTTTATTAATCAAATGTTCATGTTTCCTTCCATTGTTATTCACATTTTAAAATACTGTGTTTATCCAACTGATTTGAAGTTTTTCTTTTGCAGTGATAAAATGATGTTGACAAGTTGAGAAAAAAAATTCCAGTAACAAAGATATACAACACATCAACCAATGAAAAACAATGGAAAAATATTGTTTGGGCCATCTGGAGAGGGAATGGGTACAATGTCAGAAAAGCAAATACTATATTTTGAAAGAGCATCAAACAATACTATTATTTTTATTTTGCTGTTTTTGTTCAGAAGAGCAGTAACACTGCAATTCTACCAAATATCTGTGACATGAAGTAAATTCATCATCTGTATATTTCAAGTTCTAATAATTTTCTTTTTTAATTGTTTATCATTGTACAAGACCTTGCCCTCTATTATTGTATATACATCATAACTAAATATACAACAAAAACCTTTTTTTTTACTAAGATAAACATAGAGAATTCTAGAATTTCAATTACATGATGGCAAGTTTTTGCATATCACCAGTCAAATATGGGCACACTAAAAAAAATATAGCTGCCAAAAACAGTATATTGGAAACAAGACAAAAAGATGGAAAAATGTGGATTATTTAAGGCTTATTATTGGCATTTTGAACCAACTGGTGATGAGAAAAAAGAACTAATCAGTATTAGATACTGGGAGTCGACAGAATCAGCAAAGTTTTGTGTATAAAATAGGGTTATGGTAAAATTCTAGTTAATTGACTCCTTTCTATCTCGGAAAGGGTTTAAGTTAGGAAAATGAAACTTTCAGGGATCGTCCACAGGCAAAAGTATGTCCCAGGAAGGTATTTTAAAGTACTCACCTCTACTCCTTCTCCCTCTAGAGGGCCCTGAAATTAGCCTACATGACAGGTCTGTACCTATTGAAATTTTGACAAAACAACATTTTACCTTAATTTTCAATTACTAGTTGTTTTTTCTCTGCCTTTAGTTCTGAAAATGCAATTCCTGTTATTTGAGTAGAATTTTGAGCTGTATCAATGTTTTTTTTCAAAATTTAGGAAATGTATTTGCATATCTTCAAAACCTTATAAAATGGAATTGAGCAAAGTTATGAAGCTGAAAATAATTTTGTTGTACTTCAATTAAGCAGAAGATCTATTTTGCAAGGTTTCACTTTTACAACACACATATTTTTAAAGGTCAGGGCCCTCTAGAGGGAGAAGGAGTGGAGGTAGTTGTTTCAAAATACCTTCCCAGGACATACTTTAGTCTTTTGATTCATCCCTGAAAGTTTCATTTACCTAACCTAAACCCTTTGTGAGATAGCAAGAAGTCAATTAACTAGAATTTTACCTAGGGTTATACACAAGGATTAGAGATGTAATTGTTATGGTCATGTCCATTATATTTGGAAGAAGTTTCGTATGGTAGGACCCTTTTGTTATATAACCAAAATAAAATTAAGCAAACGTTATTATGGCACTTGGTATTAACCAAGTGATATATAGCAATCACAAATTTTGTCAGTCTGTCTGTTGGTCCTGGTTTTGCTACTTTAGGCACTTCCAGGTAACATAGGACGATGAAATTTGGCAGGCATATCAGGGACCAGACCAGATTAAATTAGAAATAGTCGTTTTCCCGATTTGACCATCTGGGGGGTTGTAGGGGCCCATTAATTTGGGAAAAATAGAAAAAACTAAGTATTTTTAACTTACGAATGGTTGATCAAATCTTAATGAAATTTGATGTTTGGAAGGATATTGTGTCTCAGAGCTGTTATTTTAAATCCCGGCCGAATCTGGTGACATTGGGGGGAGTTGGGACAGAAGTCTTATATTTGTGATTTACATAATTGGAACGGATCCGATCTATTGGGGGGGGGGTTAATTCTGAAAAATTAGAAAAAAATAACGTATTTTTAACTTACAAAGGAGTGAGAAGGATCTCGTAACTCAGATCTCTTATTTTAAATCTCAACCGGATCCAGCGTCACTGGGGGGGGGCAGTTGGGTGTGGACCGGAAATCTTAGAAAATACTTAAAGCAGAGAGATCAGGATGAAACTGGATGGGAAGAATAAAAACCTGTCTAAGATACGTGACTGGCATATCCGGACCGGATCTGCTCTCTTTGGTAGAGTTGGGGGGGGGGTAATTTTTAAAATTGAGGTATTTGTAACTTACGAAAGGGTGACCAGATCTTAATGAAATTTGATATTTAGAAAGATTTTGTGCTTTGAAGCTCTAATTTCAAATTCTGACCAGATCCTGTGACATTGGTGGGAGTTGGAGGGGGAAACCGAAATTCTTGGAAAACGTGAAAATTGGGGTATTTATATCTTACGGATTGGTGATTGGATCTTAATGAAATTTGATCTTTAGAAGGAATTCATGTCTCAGAGCTCTTATTTCAAATCCCGACCAGATCTTTTCACATTGGGGGAGTTGGAGGGGGAAATCTTGGAAAACACTTGGAGTGGAGGAATTGGGATGAAGCTTGGTGGATAAAATAAGCAAATGTCCTTGATACGTGATTGACGTGACCGTACCGGATTTGCTCTCTTTGGGGGAGTTGTGGGGAGGGGTTCAGTGGTTTGGCGAGTTTGGTGCTTCTGGATGTGCTAGGACAATGAAAATTGGTAGGCGTATCAGGGAGCTGCACAAATTGACTTGATAAAGTCGTTTTCCCAGATTTGACCATCTGGGGGGCTAAAGGGAGAGGAAAAATTAGAAAAAATAGGTATTTACAACTTACGAGTGGGTGATCAGATCTTGAATTTTGATATTTAGAAGGACATCGTGACTCAGAGCTCTTATTTTAAATCCTGACCGGCATTAAGCCTCTGATTTTCCTTTTAAATCAATCTATTGACTCTTAGGATTTTGTTAGAGCTCATACCATATGAGCTCTTGGCTCTTAGCTCTTTTTGCCTCGTCACAAGTGCCATATGAGCTCTTAGCTCTTGTTCTTTTTGCCAACGTTGGCAGAGGGTTCAATAAATTACAGAATGAAACCCTTCTTCTTTACAATCTTACAAACCTTTAGAATAGGGAATGAGTTTAATATAGAAGTTTCGAAACATCTCTACAATTTAGTTTGGTTTAGTTTGGTTTTGGTTTTTATGAAAATTTAATGCACCTAACTCAATTACTTTATTTCCAAGATGGCTAAAAGCCTCTAATCTATATATCTGTCCAAACTTTAGTTTAGAAGTTGTTTGCAATCATAGAAGTTTTTTTTTAGCTTAGTTAATGAAATGTTCTAAAATGTTTTTCCAAATATTTAGGAAGATGTTTATCAAATGCCCATCTCCAATCATTTTCCCCCCAAAGGTACTAAATTTCCATGTACTTCGGAATTTGTACTACTGTAAATTGCACTTCTTGGATGTTGCTTTCACTAATTTCAAAGAAACTTATAGCAAGTCAAAGAAAATAAATAGAAAGAAAAGTGTTTATACAGTGGCTAAATGATTTTATTGTGGCATTTGCAAATGATATTGCCATATTTTGGTTACTGTAAGTTGCAGACAAACGATAATAAAAGAAAATTCACTTAATGCACTGTACCCTGTTGAAATAATAAAGAAAGTTGTGTGTTTGACTTGTTTTCTGTTGATATAGACGCTTGACATAAAAAAATCTTGGTAAAACGTATCTTAATGACATGAAAAAATGCTGTCATGTTTATCTCTGTTATCTTTTTTATTTGTCAACAGAAGCAATGAGTAAAAAACCATATTTGGAAAAATGTCAAGATTTATGTCAGTCAAAGTAGCTTGAGATCTTGGCAAGGGTAGAAAGAAACATTTTAATTTACAATTATCCAAATGTAATGAAAATTTTATTTCTTTCATTGTTTGTTGAAAATAAAGAAATTACCTTTATTGGATTTCACTGCCCATGAATATCCAATAATTCAGCTGTCTCATTAGGATTTGAGGAAATTTTTTCCTTGTTAATTTTATTCTTAACTCTGGAATATCTGTTAAAATATTTCTCAACTATTGCTACAATAAAAAGTTGAATAAATTGTTGAAGGAGAAATTCTGCCATGACTGATATTAGTGGTACTAGGACTGACGTGTATATAACTTTGTTTCCTGTTCTTTATCTTTGACTTGTGACATCAATTTGGTTTATTAAGGTCAAGAAGTAATTATCTTCCCTACTATAGCCATTAATCAGTGGTGTTGATTGAATAGGGGTTCTTCCCCCTCTCATAGATTTTTACCCCCTCCCCTATATTCTAAGAAAATACTTTTTTTTTGTATTTCCACTGAAAAATTGAAAAGACAAATTTGCTCCCTTTCCCCATAGATATTGCAAAAATAGTTTTTGCACTCAAGCCTTAATTTTTCGTAAACTGAATATACCGCCTGGCACAGTTTTAGCCTTCGACACTTCTAATAAATTAGTTACCATTATATATAAAAATGATTGACATGTAATTTAGCATTTTTATCTACATAAATAAAAAAAAAACAAGTTTATTCAAGTTAAAGTAAGGAGTAACATTAAACCTGAAAACGAACAGAAATTATTCCGTATATGAAGGGGTTGCCCCTTTCTCCTCATTCAATTTAGCATTTCTAAAAGTATTCTTATTCTAATTAAACAACCCTTGTGTTTCAGGAGTTGTTCTTAAAAAAAAATGGAACAAACAGTCAAACTTTAGCATAAAGAGCAAGATATTGAGGAGGGGAGACCTCTTCAGTGTAAGGAATAAATTCTGTTCATTTTGAGTTTTAATGTTGCTCCTTACTTTCAGTTGAAAAAACTCGTTTTTAAAATTTAATTTCCTCCTTTTTAAATTTAAACTCCTCTTTGGAAAGTTCCTCCCACGTATAATGCACCCCCCCCCCCTCCCCCGTGAAATTTCTTGACTCATGACTCATGGTGTCCAGCTGTATTGACCTTTGAATTTGTTTTTCATGTTTGGCCTAAGATTTAATTTTTCTGACTTTAGCCTTAGTAAGCAAGTTCTTCTGTTCAAGCCGAATTCTAAGCCAGATTGGAATTCTGCTCAAACTTAGGATCCATTTTCACAGAATAATTCAAGCCTTACAGGCAGGGAATGCATTGGTGTAAATATGCTTCAGACAAAAGATTATAAGATGTAGGCAAGGGTTTAAAGGAGCTATGTGCATGCATTTATGTTTAGCAAACGTGGCAACCTTAGAATATGAAAATAATTTAAGGCCTTTCACTATAATTCCCTTCTTCTTGCGAAGTTTCAGCTACATAGTAAATCTAAAGCTTCCACAGGATTATTATTTCTATCCGTTTGGCTCTCCAATCAAATAGTTCGTGATAACGAACTATAAGTAAGGAGTAACACGGCTCACTAGTAACTAAAACTGTAAAAAACGGAAAGCTTAGTGTTATCCATAAAAGGCTACGAGCCTCAGAAGATTTGCCTAATTTTTGAAAAAGGGGAGAAACATCCCATAAAAGTCAAAATTTGGAATGAAAATCATACCATCAGATTTTACGTATCAGAAACCCCTATTACAGAAGTTTCAAGCTCCTATCCGCAAAAATGTTTTTTTTGTCAGATGAAAGATCACGGATGGGGGTTTATTGTTTTTATTTTTTTTCATAGGGGTGATCGTATGGAACCAATGGCCCTAGAACATCGGAAGAGGGATTATTTGACCGGAAATTATAAGTTCTGGTGCCCTTCTTCAGTGACCCTAAAGATTGAAGGGCAACTAGTCTTGCCTTTGGAGATAACATGACTCCCCCCGCCCTATCAATGGCTTTGATTTCAAGGCCCAAATACATTCCTGATACATTCGCACGGGCTGTAAATACATTCATGAGAGTATTCTTCATCTATCTTAATAACCTCAAAGATAGCAAAGAAGTATGTAAATTAGGATTTACTTAGTCTCTGAATTCCTAAAAGCAGGGGCTTCAGTTGGATGGTATTTGACTTCCTGTTGTAGTAGTTTTTGTGTGCATCTACGAACTCCTTTCTATTCTGACCAGAGAAATGAAGGGCTGTATGAACATACCATCAAATGTAATGTTGAGGTTGAGAAAATAAAAAATTACATTTCAGTTAACCCAGCTGAATTAAACCTTTTGATGGATTTTTTGGTCAAGTTTGTGAAAATTATTGACAAAATTGATAACATTCTAAGCCCTAGAAAGTTTTTGGGAGTCATCATTGTTCTCTTAATCAGCATATGCAAGCAACTTACTTCTAATTAATAATGTTTATATGTAATTAATAATGTAAATTATGTTTATGTAATTAATAATGAATTGACATTAATAATGTCAATTCAGAAATTATAATTTTTTCCGTCTCACTTGCCATGGATCATACTTTTTACAATGTCTTGCCCAGTAAGAAAAAGACTGCCGGGTCCTTTTTTCAATGAATCTAGACGCTTCCATAATAAAGAAATACTGTTGGTATTCATTGCTTTTCCATGTATTGCTCTGTAAATATATCCATAGGCCCTAAATAAGTATTTCTAAGCTCCTACACACGCACTTTCACTATTAGTGAGGCTAACAAATTCTAGGGAGACTACAGGCTTTTTGTTACCTTAAACATATTCAAGTCTTCCTTACTATAATCATTCAGTAAATGTATCCAAATATCCTGGGAAGTATTTCCAAGCTCCTACCCCTACCCTTTCCCTACTGTTCGAGCCATAGATTTTCCGTAGTTTTTGTGGCACTTGGTATTAACCAAGTGACATATAGCAATCGCAAATTCTGTCGGTCTGTCTGTCGGTCCCGGTTTTGCTACTTTAGGCACTTCCAGGTAAGCTAGGACGATAAAATTTGGCAGGTGTATAAGGGACCGGACCAGCTTAAATTAGAAATAGTCGTTTTCCCGATTTGACCATCTGGGGGGGGGGGGGAGTGGGGGCCCGTTAATTCGAAAAAAATAGAAAAATTGAAGTATTTTTAATCTACGAACGGTTTATCAGGTCTTAATGAAATTTGATGTTTGGAAGGATATCGTGTCTCAGAGCTGTTATTTTAAATCCCGACCGGATCTGGTAACATTGGGGGGAAGTTGGGAGAAGGAAACCTAAAATCTTGGAAAACACTTAAGAGTGGAGGGATCGGGATGAAACTTGGTGGGAAAAATAAGCACAAGTCCTAGATACATGATTGACATAACTAGAACGGATTCGCTCTCTTTGGGGTAGTTGGGGGGGGGTTAATTCTGAAAAATTAGAAAAAAGAGGTATTCGTAACTTACGAACTGGTGATTGGGTAACTTACGAAATCTTGGAAAACACTTAGAGTGGTGTATGAATAGACATATGATATAGAGCCATTCACAAACCTCGGTAGAATCTTGGTAAAAATTAAATAAAAAACAATTTTTTTTAACTGAAAGTAAGGAGCGACATTAAAACTTAAAACGAACAGAAATTACTTTGTATATGAAAGGGGATGCTTCCTCATCAACGCCCCACTCTTTACGCTAAAGTTTGACTCTTTCTCTCAATTCTTCTTTTTAAAACAGTAAAAAACTTTAGCGTAAAGAGCGGGGCATTGGTGAGGACGCATCCCCTTTCATATACGAAGTAATTCCTGTTCGTTTTAAGTGTTAATGTCGCTCCTTACTTTCAGTTAAAAAAAAACTTGTTTTTTTACTTAATTTCTGAATGTTTTTGAATCAATGCATGTTTTGATTTTGGCTCTCCGCAGATGAATAATTAAAATGAAATTTGCATATATTTTTTTTGTGGTTAAATGGCTTTCTCATAGTTTCGATCGAATGATTTTGAGAAAAAAGGAGCGGGGGAGGAAGCCTAGTTGCCCTCCAATGTTTTGGTTACTTAAAAAGGCAACTAGAACTTTTATTTTTTACGAATGCTTGTATTAGTAAAAGATATACATAACTTATAAATTAGCTTGCGTAACGAACTTTTGTATTCTCATGTTTTTATTACATATATGAAGGGGTTCGCCCCCTCGTCAGTACCTCGCTCTTTACACTAAAGCTGAAATTTTGTCCCAATTCATTAAGAATGACCCCTGAATCAAAAAAACCGTAGAATAAATAGTTGATATTACTAAAAATACTTTAGAGTAAAGAGCGAGGTATTAGGAGGAGGTTAGCCCCTCATATGCGTAATAATTTCTGTTTGTTTTAAGTTTTAATGCTGCTCCTTATTTCCAGTTGAAAATTTTTTTTTCATATTTATTTTTTCATTTTTTTTATAATGCTGGAAAATTCTGCGCTCCCTTCATGGAAATTTTCTTCCCCCATGACAAATTCCTCGATGGAAAGTTCCCCCAACATATCCTCCTCCTCCAACCGAAAAATCCCCCTGAAAACGTCTGTACACCTCCAAATAACCATTACTATATGTAAGCACTGGTCAAAATTTGTAACTTGTAGCCCCTCCCACGGGGACTGTGGAGGAGTAAGTCGTCCCCAAAGACATAGTTATAAGGTTTTTCGACTACGCTGAATAAAATGGCTATCTCATTTTGATCCATTGATTTTGGGAAAATAATTAGCGTGGGAGGGGGCCTAGGTGCCCTCCAATTTTTTGGTCACTTACAAAGGGCACTAGAACTTTTCCATTTCCGTTAAAATGAGCCGTCTCGCAACATTCTAGGACTACTGGATCGACACGATCACCCCTGGGAAAAAACAAATAAACATGCATCCGTGATCTGCCTTCTGGCAAAAAATACAAAATTCCACATTTTTGTAGATAGGAGCTTGAAACTTCTACAATAGGGTTCTCTGATGCGCTGAATCTGATGGTGTGATTTTCGTTAAGATTCTATGACTTTTAGGGGGTGTTTTCCCTATTTTCTAAAATAAGGCAAATTTTCTCAGGCTTGTAACTTTTGATGGGTAAGACTAAACATGATGAAACTTATATATTTAAAACCTGCATTATAATGCGATTCTTTTGATGTAGCTGTTGGTATCAAAGTTCCATTTTTTAGAGTTTTGGTTACTGTTGAGCCGGGTCGCTCCTTACTACAGTTCGTTACCACGAACTGTTTGATGTAAATTAGCGTAGGGTATTTAATTTATTGACGCTTGACAGAAAAACCCTTTTGACTCATGCTATTAAAGACCGAGTTGTATCATCTTCCTTCTTTCCTCTCATCCTGTGTTGTTTTCCCCTCTCTTTGTCTTGTGGAAGAGAAGAAATGGACAACAACAAAACCTGCCCATTGAAATGACACTTTACGATTTAGCACTAAAACAACTTCTTCATGGTTTAAATTTCGTTGTCTTGTTAAACTCAACCTCGCCACCCAATAATTATATTGAATTTTTATAAACTTTATCTGATCCAAATTAGAAAATGGGATTTGATTTTTCTCCAATTGTCCTTAAATTTTAATTGTCCTTAAATTTTAGCAAAATCCTGCCACTGGAATAGCTATGAGACTACACAAGCGAAGTCCTCTGTCTAAGTTAAGGGTAATGTCTGAATTGTTGTCCCTAAGAGAAACAGTCTTCTGTCAAAGAAATAAATACTTAAAAAATTCCAGGTATATAGCAGCAAGCACATTGTATATGAACATACTTTTCTAATGAAGTATGTTTGCCCCTTCGCCTTCTCATCATGGAATATATTTCTATTGGAGGTCATGAATTGTATCTACAAACCCCTTACGCGTATCCCTTTACTGAAACCCCTACTTAAGAAATGTACCTTCCATGTTGTCAAGTTTATCTTATTTCTAAAACACCTAATACCCAGGTGTTTAAAAAGGGCACTAGCTCTTTCAATTTCCAATTGAATGAGCTCTTTTCGAAGTTTCTACGGCAACAAATGACCATCTCAAAATTTCTTATCAGGTGCATTTCGGGAAAATACGAGGGTTGGGGGGGGGGTATCCACCTCCTATCACTCCGAATCTTAAAAAGGGAGCTAGAACTTCTGATTACCTGTCCAATGAACCCCCCCCCCCCCCGAAGTTTATACGACCACCCTTTCTATACATACCTTATATGCCCCCAGGGCATAACTTACAACCCTTGCCCTGAGGGCTCTGCTAGGGTTGTCATCTTCAAACATAATTTCTGGACCTTTCATTTACATTGAACAAAATTGCTATCTCAAAATTTGGATTAACGTATTTGAGAAAATGGTGGGCGTGTGAGGGGGGTTAGCTGCCCTTCAATCACTTTCGACTGTTAAAAGATCACTAGCCCTTTCAATCTCCAATCGAATGAGCCTTTTTTGAAGTTTCTACGACAACAAATAGCCATCTCTAACGCATCTTATTAACGCAAATCAGACTTGCGTTAACAATAAAATTTCTTTGTATAGCCTCAGTATGAAAAGACATTAAATTGCATAAAGAGTGAAAAACTGGTAATTGCAAAAATATTTGTATATATTTTGGCAGGGGATTACAACAATTCAAAAACCTTAAAAAAGAAAAACCAAAAATTTGAAGCTTAGTAGAAATCGTTGCAATGTCTTTTTAAGACATGAAAAAAGTTGAATAAATTTTCAAGTTCAGAATCGCCAAAGCTATTAAGTAAACTGCAAAAATATTTACGGTGCCTGAGCATTAATTTTAATGCTATAATTCAAACTAGAAAAATACCTGAAAATTTTTAAATTATTTTTCTTTTTGTTAGATAAAATCCATTCGCTACGTGACTAGGCTTACAGGTTTGGACGCAACCAGTTATATAATGTCATTAGGAAGACCCAAAAAAACAAAAATTTTCAATTATTACAAATGATGATTTGATATTTTGACAATGGATTACAATAATTAAAAAACCTTAAAAAAGAAAACCAAAAGTTTCGAACTTAGTGCATATTATTGTTAAGAATCGGCAAAGCTTCGATAATCAAATATTTTTGAAAAGACGACAGTACCAAAAGACATTACATTGCTCAAAGAGCAAATAACTGGTAATTGCAAAAATATTTGTATATATTTTAACAAAGGATTACAACCATTCAAAAACCTTATATATGTTGGATTTGAATTTTACTTAAAAACTGAATATATAGTGAGGGCCCCGCAAGAAAATATTCCAATCGGACCCCACACTTAGTCGATTCGCCCTGCATCGCTCTTTACTTAGGCAGCGCTATTGCGCTGCCTATGATGAAGTGTGTTAAGTTCTTCGCATTTTTTACGTAAACGTCAAAACGAATTTGTTGTTTTTATTGTTTTTTACAATGCCAACGTTAATTTTCTAGGGTCTGAAAGGGTTACTTGTGTTTACAAAAACAACAACTTAACAAATGTGCAAAACATATGTTTTGATGATAGGCTTGGATATAATGTAAGTCCAAAGTCGGAAGGGATAAGAGCATACGAAAATGATTCTATATATTCGAGACAGACTAATCAATATGAAATTAAGGGATAACATTCTGTATGTGACTTTTTTTATGTGTCGCAGGCATAGTAAAACAAAAGGTCTTACATGAAATATTCCAGGACTATACCCCTGTCCCTCTCAAACTAATTGCATTCCATCATTTACTAGTATCTCAATTTATTTTTAAGATCCTTAGAGATAATTGGCATAACCAAATGTAGCATCTCCCTATTTCTTGTTTGTGAGACTATTTGCTGCAAATAACTTTTGATTTTTTTTTTTATATGTTGGGGATCTAAAGACAATTTTGGGGATCCTTGTTTTAACCACCAATCCCTATTAACAGTCCAAAATTCAAAATAAATTTCTCCGTTTTATCAGTTTTTTTGTCAAATTTTTGGCTTGTATCATCCCCCTTTCAAGTGCCATTATAGAAGTAGTAGAATAATTAAAATTCGTGAACTATGCACCTGTCCTATGTCCACCATGTTTTATTTCAGAAAAACAAAGTCCATTAATGTTGATGAACGTTCACCTCGAAGTATAACCATTAGACAACAAAGAGAGTAACACTTAAAATTCTCCGTCTCTCTCCTTTCTGTCGCTCTCTCCTCTCTCTCTCTCTCTCTCTCTCTCTCTCTCTCTCTCTCACTCTCTCTCTCTCTCTCTCTCTCTCTCTCTCTCTCTCTCTCTCTCTCTCTCTCTCTCTCTCTCTCTCTCTCTCTCTCTCTCTCTCTCTCTCTCTCTCTCTCTCTCTCTCTCTCTATCATTTAGTCTTTTTCCAAAGAGGTCATGTTTCAACTGTTCAAAGATGGGTTCCTCCAAAAGAAGAGGGATGTTGAATAAACCTTTCGTTTTTTTGGACCAATTTAGTGAATCGTAGAGACGTAGTCTTAGCTTCTGCCTTCAAATGACATCTCTGTCGTTGTCTCTCTGATATATTTCACTTCTTTTTTTCAAGATATAAACATTAAATGTTTCTTCTTATCTATTACATTTTTTAGGTCCAAAACCATGGCACCACAAGCACCTGAGATGCAAAAACTCTTTAATAGAGACCCTTACTTACGTCCGTTTGAAAAAGATCTCCAACGACGTTACGAATGCTTCCATTCTTTTTTGGAAAGAATCAATTCATGTGAAGGAGGTCTGGAAAATTTCAGCAAAGGCTATGAAACTTTTGGAATTCATGTGCTACCTGATAATACGGTCTATTGCAAAGAGTGGGCTCCTGGAGCAGAGGCTGTCTTCCTGAGAGGAGATTTTAATCAGTGGGATCGATGCAGCTTTCCTTATAAAAAGCTTCCTTTTGGAAAATGGGAGTTATATATTCCCCCCGAAAAAGATGGGTCTTGTCGTATAAAACACCTTTCTAAGCTTAAAATTGTTATAGCTACAAAAGATGGCCAGCTTGTAGATAGAATTTCGCCCTGGGCTACATATGTTGTACAGCCTCCCAAAACAGAAGGTGTTGCATATGAACATGTGTTCTGGAACCCTCCACCTGCATCAAAATACCAGTTTAGATTCAAATCACCTCGAAGGCCGGAAAGTCTAAAAATCTATGAGTGTCATGTTGGAATAGCTACAGAAGAAGCGAAAGTTGGCAGCTATAAAGAATTTGCAAGAAATGTCGTCCCTCGTATAGTAAAGCTGGGCTATAATGCCGTTCAGCTAATGGCAATTATGGAGCATGTATATTATGCTAGTTTTGGTTACCAAGTAACTAGCTTTTATGCTGCTTCCAGTCGCTATGGAACTCCAGAAGAACTCAAGGAGTTAATTGATGTATGCCACTCTAATGGGCTTACTGTCCTTTTGGATATAGTTCATTCTCATGCCTCTAAAAATGTTTTAGATGG
This sequence comes from Artemia franciscana, assembly GCF_032884065.1. NCBI lineage: Eukaryota > Metazoa > Arthropoda > Branchiopoda > Anostraca > Artemiidae > Artemia > Artemia franciscana. The sequence goes on along the minus strand of NC_088875.1, from coordinate 19,698,849 downwards.
ATTAAATCAGTTTGATGGAACAAACTCTTGTTTCTTTCATGAAGGACCTAGAGGCGAACATAGCCTTTGGGATAGTAAACTTTTCAATTATTCTGATTGGGAAGTCGAGAGGTTTTTACTCTCAAATCTTCGTTGGTATATGGAAGAATACAAATTTGACGGATTCCGCTTTGATGGAGTAACATCAATGCTATACCACTCGCGTGGAATTGGGCAGGGTTTCAGTGGAGATTACAATGACTATTTTTGCCTGAATGTTGATAATGATGCTATAATGTATCTTATGCTAGCCAACCATATGTTACATCAAATTTACCCAGAAATAATCACAGTTGCTGAAGATGTTTCGGGAATGCCAGCATTGTGTCGCCCAGTTTCCGAAGGTGGAACTGGTTTTGACTACCGTCTTGGAATGGCAATACCGGATAAATGGATCCAGTATTTGAAAGAATTTCGAGACGAAGATTGGAACATGGGAAATCTAGTGTTTACCCTAACAAATCGTCGCTGGCAAGAAAAAACAATAGCATATTGTGAGTCTCATGATCAAGCCCTTGTTGGTGATAAAACTTTAGCTTTTTGGCTAATGGACAAAGAAATGTATACTCATATGTCTGATCTCTCTGATCCCTCTCCAGTGATCGACCGCGGAGTTGCACTGCATAAAGTCATTCGATTAATCACACACAGTCTTGGTGGAGAAGCCTACCTAAACTTTATTGGAAATGAATTTGGCCACCCAGAGTGGCTAGATTTTCCTCGAGTTGGAAATAATGAATCTTTCCACTACGCCCGGCGACAGTGGAATATAGTTGATGACCCTTTACTCAAATACAAGTACCTGAATGCATTTGATGCAGCAATGAATAAAACAGAAGACAAGTTCGGATGGCTTCATAAAGATCCTGGTTATGTTAGCTGGAAGCATGAAGAAGACAAAGTCATCGTATTTGAACGTGCCGGTCTGCTTTTTATTTTTAATTTCCATCCGACTAAAAGTTTCCCCGACTACCGTATCGGGGTACAAATCCCTGGAAAATATCGAGTTGTTCTGGATACAGATGATAAGATATTTGGTGGTCATGGTCGGCTAGACCACGGGATTCGATTTTATACATTTGACCAGGGATTTGCTGGTCGTTATCATTCAATGATGGTATACATGCCAAATAGAACCGGGTTTGTCCTGGCTAAGGAAGATTGAAAGAAAAAGCTGTGCCTTGTGATGTGACATGACTTCAGCGCATTGTTTTGATTTTCTTAATTTTATTTGGCTTAAAGCCTTTAGTTTTACTTTTTGCTTATAGGTTTTGTGCCATTGTTGAGAAATAAATAATCGGTTAGTTTGTTGATCATAAACATGTATACTTCTTGAGAATGAGTCTCGTTTAACAGTACTTTCAATTAATGTAATTGTTGACATAAGGTTAGTTATTGAGTAAAAATAGGTTAGTATGGTTTAACTTGGAACTTGTAAGCTATGTAGATGAAACTTTCGAAAATGAATTAAAATTTAAGTCCGGGTCTGGGGTGGTGTGTTCAAGCCTTTTATCAAGTCCTTCCCTACTTTTAGTCCTTTAAAGTGCTGAAACCCAACACAGAAAATAGACGAAGGGGATAGTTTTGCTTGCCTGTGTAGGATTACTAGCAAAGAAAGTTGACCCACCGATGATTCAAAAAGGAGATGAAAAAGAATAAGTGTTTTGTAGTTGAAAAATTTCGAACAAATAAAAGATTAGGAGCATTACTAAGATTAGGCTAATAGAAACAAGGTAAAACTTATGGTTTTCAAACATTTGTTTTTCGGAAAGGTGAGGCAGATGTGCTATAAGTTTTCCACAGAGAATTTTCTAAGAATAAGTACAACACTACATTAAACAGAAGCAGTGCATAAAATGTGATTTGATCACAGTGTCAAGTATTAATACAGGTTCAGATTCCAATTTTACGTCTTGGAGTTTATCTCTTGTAGACTAGAGTGTTTCTCAGAATTTTAGACAGATTTCAAGCCTTTTCTTTCAGACATAGAAAAGTCCTTCCTTAGTCCTAATTTGAATTGCACATCCGTTTCTGAAACTGAAATCTTCCTGACACAGAAACTTCTATACCCAGGATCGAGGGGAAAGGGGGCTTTGAAAAAATCTTCCCCTTCGTCAGTTTTGACCATATACCGATTCATGAAAGTTTTACAAGCTGAAGGAAATAAAAAGACTTCAATCCAATGCATCAGAACTTCATCAGAGCATTCGAAAAAAAATTATTCAGAAAAAGAATAGGGACGGCGAGGCTCTTAATGAGAATGATTTTGCAAAACAAAAAAGAAGGGAAAATGTTCACCTCCCTGACATTTCCCCGGAAGGCTTCCAGAAAAAAAGCTGATATTGTGATCATGTACTTATGTAGATTTTATTTTGGAAAGGTTGGGGCTACAACTTGGAAAAAAAATGAAAATTAAGCAAGTCACGAGGAAAGCAAGCAACTATTGCAAAAATTGTGTAACATTTCTTTTCTTCAAGAGTATAGTAAACGGTGATTGATATGGGTCACCTAAAGTTCAAAATATTCTTGTATGTTTTTAAAAAGGTGTTATTTGGTCGTGATTAGGCTTAATAGATTTAAGAGATAGATGCCCGCCCCCTAGACAAACATGCTTCCCTTCCATTGTTAAAACTACTAACGAATTCTATTCATAAAATAAGGTTTCTGAACTTATGTTTTTCGTAATTTTCCGAGCGCTATTTTTTATAAGTAGCCTCAAATGATCGTGTTGATGGAAAAACAGCAGGAAATCTCCCCCTTTGAGTTTTTCTCTATGAAAAAGTTCGCTACGTATATTCGCCGAGAGTCCAACACGTAGCAAGTACTGGCTACGTACCTTTGGTTTTTTTACCTTAAAGAAAAACTTAATTTTTGTAGGAAATTATAGTATATATGTTCTGCTTTTTTTTTTAGAAAACTTTTATAAATGTTTTCTTTTTTTAAATTTAATTTACGTTATCTTTCTTTAAATAAAACTTTTTGCCATATTGTCCTCTTTCAAACTTCATTCAGTGACGAAAGCGGGTTATCTTTTAGATGATTTTAAACAATTCATTTTGAATGTACAATTTTAAGGACATATCAACAACTAGCTGTTGGGGCGGCGCTTCGCGCCTCCAGCAAGCCCCCCCCCCCGCGCGCGTAAGTCGTTACGCGCCATATTAGTTACGCGCCATTGTAGTTGTGTCCCTGTGTCCCACCTGTGAATATAGATAGATATATATATATATATATATATATATATATATATATATATATATATATATATATATATATATATATATATATATATATATATATATATGGTTCATGTTGAACCATATTTATATTCGTAAAATATGCGAATATACAACATTCTTCGCTGTCCCATTGTCTGTGCATATAAATAGATTGTCAGGTTTACCGACTCTTGAACATGAAACATATAATTGTCCATGGGAAAAACAATCCGTATTCAGATATATACCTCATGATTCTAATGATTGCCCTTGAGCTTTTTTGATGGTGATTGCTAATCGAACATTCCCTGTGTCGCCGTCGTCATTTATATATCCCCCTATGCCTCCCGGCGTCCCCGTTGTAGTTGTGTCCCTGTGTCCCGGTCGTCATTTATATTCCCTGTGTCCCGGTTGTCATTTGTGTCCCGGTGTCCCGGTCTGTATATACATTCGTTTTTGAATTGGTATATGATGAAATAAATTTTTGTGTTTTTCCCCTTTTTTTCTTTTTAGTTTTTTTTTGGTTTTTACCTTTTTTTTAATTTTTTTAGTTTATTTCTTTTTTCTTTTTATTTTTTTTTGGAGTTTTTACCTTTTTAGTTTTTATTTTTATTTTTTTTAGTTTTGTTTTTCTCTTTTATTTTTCAGTTTTTTCCTTTTTTTTATTTTTTCCTCGGCATGCTTTCTTTTCTTTCTTTCTCTATCAGCCGCAAGTTTTTTGGCATAGAATTTTTGAGCAGCTTCCTCGGCTGTTGCCATTGTAGGTTCTTCAGTCATTTTACAATTAAACATTTTTCCGTCCACGATCTTCTTACAATTAAAAATTTGTCTTTTGAGCAGCTTCCTCGGCTGTTGCCATTGTAGGTTCTTCAGTCATTTTACAATTAAACATTTTTCTGTCCACGATCTTCTTACAATTAAAAATTTGTCTTTGAACGATTTTCTTAAATACCTTTGATGACGTCATCGTCATGACAAACATGACGACAACTAACTTCATGACGACATGACATGATGACATGACGTCAGTAGACAGACACACAGACAAACAACTTATTTATATATATATATATATATATAGATTAGTTCAGTCGATTTAACAAGAAAAAAAACTTAAAACATTCTTCAGAAAGGATTTTTACTCTGTTCTAAAGAGGAAAAAATTCCCGAATAATCTATATATATAAAAATAAGTTGTCTGTGGGTTATGTCTGTCGAGTGACGTCATGTCGTCATGTTTGTTATGACGATGCCGTCATTAAAGGTATTAAATTAATGTTCGATTAGCAATCACCATCAAAAAAGCTCAAGGGCAATCATTAGAATCATGAGGTATATATCTGAATACGGATTGTTTTTCCCATGGACAATTATATGTTTCATGTTCAAGAGTCGGTAAACCTGACAATCTATTTATATGCACAGACAATGGGACAGCGAAGAATGTTGTATATTCGCAAGTTTTACGTAGTTAAAAACATATATATATATATATATATATATATATCTATCTATATTCACAGGTGGGACACAACTACAATGGCGCGTAACTAATATGGCGCGTAACGACTTACGCGCGCGGGGGGGGCTTGGTGGAGGCGCGAAGCGCCGCCCCAACAGCTAGTTGTTGATATGTCCTTAAAATTGTACATTCAAAATGAATTGTTTAAAACCATCTAAAAGATAACCCGCTTTCGTCACTGAATGAAGTTTGAAAGAGGACAATATGGCAAAAAGTTTTATTTAAAGAAAGATAACGTAAATTAAATTTAAAAAAAGAAAACATTTATAAAAGTTTTCTAAAAAAAAAAAAGCAGAACATATATACTATAATTTCCTACATAAATTAAGTTTTTCTTTAAGGTAAAAAAACCAAAGGTACGTAGCCAGTACTTGCTACGTGTTGGACTCTCGGCGAATATACGTAGCGAACTTTTTCATAGAGAAAAACTCAAAGGGGGAGATTTCCTGCTGTTTTTCCATCAACACGATCATTTGAGGCTACTTATAAAAAATAGCGCTCGGAAAATTACGAAAAACATAAGTTCAGAAACCTTATTTTATGAATAGAATTCGTTAGTAGTTTTAACAATGGAAGGGAAGCATGTTTGTCTAGGGGGCGGGCATCTATCTCTTAAATCTATTAAGCCTAATCCCGACCAAATAACACCTTTTTAAAAACATACAAGAATATTTTGAACTTTAGGTGACCCATATATTACCGTTTACTATACTCTTGAAGAAAAGAAATGTTACACAATTTTTGCAATAGTTGCTTGCTTTCCTCGTGACTTGCTTAATTTTCATTTTTTTTCCAAGTTGTAGCCCCAACCTTTCCAAAATAAAATCTACATAAGTACATGATCACAATATCAGCTTTTTTTCTGGAAGCCTTCCGGGGAAATGTCAGGGAGGTGAACATTTTCCCTTCTTTTTTGTTTTGCAAAATCATTCTCATTAAGAGCCTCGCCGTCCCTATTCTTTTTCTGAATAATTTTTTTTCGAATGCTCTGATGAAGTTCTGATGCATTGGATTGAAGTTTTTTTATTTCCTTCAGCTTGTAAAACTTTCATGAATCGGTATATGGTCAAAACTGACGAAGGGGAAGATTTTTTCAAAGCCCCCTTCCCCCTCGATCCTGGGTATAGAAGTTTCTGTGTCAGGAAGATTTCAGTTTCAGAAACGGATGTGCAATTCAAATTAGGACTAAGGAAGGACTTTTCTATGTCTGAAAGAAAAGGCTTGAAATCTGTCTAAAATTCTGAGAAACACTCTACAGTCTACAAGAGATAAACTCCAAGACGTAAAATTGGAATCTGAACCTGTATTAATACTTGACACTGTGATCAAATCACATTTTATGCACTGCTTCTGTTTAATGTAGTGTTGTACTTATTCTTAGAAAATTCTCTGTGGAAAACTTATAGCACATCTGCCTCACCTTTCCGAAAAACAAACGTTTGAAAACCATAAGTTTTACCTTGTTTCTATTAGCCTAATCTTAGTAATGCTCCTAATCTTTTATTTGTTCGAAATTTTTCAACTACAAAACACTTATTCTTTTTCATCTCCTTTTTGAATCATCGGTGGGTCAACTTTCTTTGCTAGTAATCCTACACAGGCAAGCAAAACTATCCCCTTCGTCTATTTTCTGTGTTGGGTTTCAGCACTTTAAAGGACTATATTAATCACCTGGTTCTAATAAAATTACTTGGTGTGTTTTCACATGACGATTCAATTGATTTTTGCGTTATTCGTGAACAAGTTCAATTCGTCATCAGCAGTTCATTAATAATATAGCCATTACCATGCATGTATTTTTTCCCTCCTCAAGATGGTAAAAAACGGATTTATTGCAATGCGTTTGCAGTCTATTCTTTATTCTAAGTTAACTCATATGTAGGCTACAAGTTATCAAGGTTCTCTTAAAAAAGCGTGTTAAAAATGAGATTCCCAAAACAATATAGTCTAACTCATTTTTGACATTGGATATGTTTTAAGAGTAGATGACATACAACATTTTATTCTAAAGAAATATGTCCTAATTTTAGAAAACGAAAAGTTAATATAGCTCGGAGCTCAAAAATTAAGGGGGTAATTTTTTTTTAACTTTTTCCATCCGTTTTGCCTCTTCAGGCAACTAAAGAACAAAAAAAAACAATTCAAGAACGCAGAATAAAATTTTGTTTAGAAAACCAATTGCCTGAATGGGAATCACCATTATTTTGACGTGGCGATGAAGGAGAACTTTTCTTGTAATTATGTAAAGGGCAGGAACTACAGAAAAACCATTTTAGACATAATTCTTAACAATTCTTCTGATTTTGAATATACTAAAATATTCTTAAGATTTCAATGCAGCTTAGTCATGCCCTGGGCATACCTATGATTGTAAATGCATAAAAAAACATAAGGAATAGCGACCACACCTTTTCAATTTGTCGGAAGCCCTCCATTTGCAAACCCCAATGCAGCTGGATTTGGCGTCTCGACTTACCATTTAGTTCATGTTTATAGTGACCATTCTACTTCTTTGAAATTTGAATAGGCATACCAGAGTTGACAAAAGAGAAAAAAAATATCTTTGGAGCCTTGGACACAAGATTTGCTTCGTCTTTTTAAAGAATCTTGGCAATTCAATATTATTTCCAAGAAGTCATTAGAAAGAGTGAAGAAACAATTAGATTTATTTCAGAGTTTTAGTGTTACTCCAAGTGATCAAGCACCAAGGTGGCTAATATTGAATTTGTAAATATTTGCTTGATCTGGATTAGCAACGGGACAGTCCCAACAATAGCGTGTTCAAATTCGTATTTTAGCCAGGGCCTTTGAAAAGAAATCATTGATTTTTGATCGCAAATCAAATATTCCATTGAAATCGAATAAAACTAAGCGGGCCATTTCTTTTCGTACACATGAAACAAAATATATGGTTTTTATAAAAAAAAATCCTTTCTTTAAATTTATATCTAATGTTAACTAGTTCTTTACTCTTTGATTAGCAAACATACATATATATATATATATATATATATATATATATATATATATATATATATATATATATATATATATATATATCTATATATATAAAAATAAGTTGTCTGTGTGTGGATCTGTGTGTGGATCAGGTGACGTCATGTTTGTCCGCATATGACGTCTGAATTATTTCACACTAATACAAAAGAAGAAAAAAACTAAAAAAGGTAAAAACTACAAAAAAAAACTAAAAAGAAAAAAAAAACTAAAAAAGCTAAAAAACTAAAAAAAACTAAAAAAAGGTAAAAATCTAATAACTAAAAAAAACTGAAAAAAATAAAAAAAGGCAAAAATTAAAAAAAAACTAAAAACTAATAAAAAAACTAAAAAAGCTAAAAAACTAAAAAAACTAAAAAAACTAAAAAAAGGTAAAAAACAAAAAAAAACTAAAAACTAAAAAAGAAAAAAACTAAAAAAAAGGAAAAAACTGAAAAATAAAAGAGAAAAAGAAAACTAAAAAAATATGAATAAATATATATAAAAATAAGTTGTTTGTGGGTTATGTCTGTCTGTCTGTCTGTCGAGTGACGTCGTGTTTGTCCGCATATGACGTCTGAATTATTTCACACTAATACAAAAGAAGAAAAAAAACTAAAAAAGGTAAAAACTACAAAAAAAACTAAAAAGAAAAAAAACTAAAAAAGCTAAAAAACTAAAAAAAAACTAAAAAAAGGTAAAAAACTAAAAAAAACTGAAAAAACTAAAAAAAGGCAAAAACTAAAAAAAAACTAAAAACTAATAAAAAAACTAAAAAAGCTAAAAAACTAAAAAAACTAAAAAAACTAAAAAAAGGTAAAAAACAAAAAAAAACTAAAAACTAAAAAAGAAAAAACTAAAAAAAAGGAAAAAACTGAAAAATAAGAGAAAAAGAAAACTAAAAAAATATTAATAAATATAAAAAATATAAATATAAATATAATATAAATTAGCAATCAACAAAGCACCGAGACACAAATGACGACCGGGACACAGGGAGTATAAATGACGACCAGGACATAAGTAAAAAAAAAAACTAAAAAAACTAAAAAAATGGTAAAAACTACAAAAAAACTAAAAACTAATAAAAAAACTAAAAAATCTAAAAATCTAAATAAACTAAAAAAGAAAAAAAAGAAAAAAGGAAAAAAATAAAGGAGAAAAACAAAACTAAAAAACGAATGTATATACAGACCGGGACACCGGGATACAAATGACGACCGGGACACAGGGAATATAAATGACGACCGGGACACAGGGACACAACTACAATGGGGACGCCGGGGGGCACAGGGGGATATAAATGACGACCGGGACACCGGGACACAAGGAATATAAATGACGCCCGGGACACTCAAAGAGAAATCACAGACTGGAACACCGGGACACAAATGACGACCGGGACACAGGGAATATAAATGACGACCGGGACACAGGGACATAACTACAAAGGGGACGCCGGGGTGCACAGGGGGATATATAAATGACGATGGCGACTCAGGGAATGGTCGATTAGCAATCACCATCAACAAAGCTCAAGGGCAATCATTAGAATCATGAGGTATAGATCTGAATACGGATTGTTTTCCCATGGACCATTATATGTTGCATGTTCAAGAGTCGGTAAACCTGACAATCTATTTATATGCACAGACAATGGGACAGCAAAGAATGTTGTATATTCGCAAGTTTTACGTAGTTAAAAACATATATATATATATATATATATATATATATATATATATATATATATATATATATATATATATCTATATTCACAGGTGGGACATAGGGACACAACTACAATGGCGCGTAACTAATATGGCGCGTAACGACTTACGCGCGCGGGGGGGCTTGGGGGGGGCGCGAAGCGCCCCCACCAACTAGGTGTTGGGGTGGCGCGAAGCGCCACCCCAACAGCTAGTATATATATATATATATATACTAGCTGTTGGGGTGGTGCTTCGCGCCACCCCAACACCTAGTTGGTGGGGCGCTTCGCGCCCCCCCAAGCCCCCCCGCGCGCGTAAGTCGTTACGCGCCATTGTAGTTGTGTCCCTGTGTCCCACCTGTGAATATAGATAGATTTATATATGTGTTTCAAACTACGTAAAAATTGCGAATATACAACATTTTTGGCTTTCCCACTACTGGAAGCTTTCCGTTTCCAATTGCCAGCAATTGATCTGAAAATGTTTGACCAGAATCATCGTTTTGCAATCGGACACGCATATTTGTAGTTAATTTTAATATTTTTACGTGTGCCCATAAATTAGAATTTTTCAGGCAAGCATTCATTTCGTCTGCAGGAGTTAAACTACGTAAAAATTGCGAATATACAACATTCTTGGCTTTCCCATTGTCTGTGCATATACAAAGCCGTATGCACTAATAATGACGTCATATGCAAACGCTCTTTTTACAAACAAACAAACATGCATACACACAACTCGTTTTTATATAAATAGATAGATAGATGGATACAATACAAATTAACTGCGTAAAACATGCGAATATACAACATTCTTCGCTGTCCAATTGTCGCTGCATATAAATAGATTGTCAGGTTTACCGACCCTCGAACATGCAACGTACAATTGTCCATGGGAAAAACAATCAGTATTAAGATCTATACCACATTTTTCTAATGATTGACATTGAGCTTTGTTAATGGTGATTGCAAATGCTAATCGAATTGGGAATTGCAATCTTTTAAATTGAAAAGGCAGATCCGTTGGAATCATGGGAATGCGAGGAATAAGAACAGCCTTACCCTCAAAATGCCCTGTCAAGATTGTCGCCTTTATTAGGCTTTCCATTGTTTTTTTTACGGCAAGTCGCGTGCCATTGCAAAGCTTTGGTGGGTCGCCTATTTTTAGTTGTAGCACGTGTGGTGGAAACCCTGAAAGATATATGGAATTTAAAAATTCAGATGGATAATTAACCGCTTCATTTGGTTCCAAAACTGTGTCGACTGACTTGCAAAGGACTGCCTGGTCTCGAATCTTGGTCAAAACAATATTGTTGATTTCGTGGACGTCTATATTTTTGGGTGCGAGAATCGCTCTTTCACTTAGCCATTTATTATTTTTATAATTTTTTAGAATATTCGGAAATACTTTTTCAATCAATTCATTTTTGGACGTCACTAAACTACAGAAATCAGCAGGTAGTTGTATACGTCCTGAAATTGAGTCTATCGTATCATAAATGTCTTTTTGTTCCGACGTTAACTTGTAAATGTTATTTTGTACATACGACAATAGATCACTCGTACTGTAACTTTGTTCACGATCCAATTCTACACATGCCGAAACAGCAGCGATACGGTTAGGTGAAGGCATTCCCAAATCCTGAAGAGGTTTGTTTGCCATACGTACGCACAAATCTTCTATAATAACTAAAAGCCATTTATTATTTTTATAATTTTTTAGAATATTCGGAAATACTTTTTCAATCAATTCATTTTTGGACGTCACTAAACTACAGAAATCAGCAGGTAGTTGTATACGTCCTGAAATTGAGTCTATCGTATCATAAATGTCTTTTTGTTCCGACGTTAACTTGTAAATGTTATTTTGTACATACGACAATAGATCACTCGTACTGTAACTTTGTTCACGATCCAATTCTACACATGTCGAAACAGCAGCGATACGGTTAGGTGAAGGCATTCCCAAATCCTGAAGAGGTTTGTTTGCCATACGTACGCACAAATCTTCTATAATAACTAAAGTGTCGTTATAAATTTCTAATGTAAAATCAAAAGTCATTTCTGACGTCTCTAACTGTTTTCGATGGAGTATATCTTCGGACATTTTTGACTTATATTTTTCCCATAACTCTGTAGGAGCTGATGGAGAGCAAGTGTACGAATTTGACTTGGGGTTGACGTTTCGCACGCGTCATTGATGCAGTTATCCCAGTGTTGGTCATTCTCCAATAAATTCAGAGCTTGGCATGCACTACGGTAAGTGTCATGTATAGTACCGTTTACAGTTCTCAAATACTCAAAGGATGTCGGACCGGGTACATTCACCAAAAGCAGGCGTAGAAAGAAGCATTCATGTTGATTGGGGTGAACGGTGTAGAGTCTTCCTATCGTGGTATCTTTGAAGATGGTAGGTTGGCCGTAAACCCACTGGTTATCTACTTCGATGGTGGTACCGTTGCCATTGTAGGTTTTTCAGTCATTTTACAATTAGAAATTTCTCTTTCAACGGTCTTCTTACAATTAAAAATTTGTCTTTGAACGATATTCTTAAATACCTGTGTCCTGGTCGTCATTTATATTCCCTGTGTCCCGGTCGTCATTTGTGTCCCGGTATCCCAGTCTGTAATTTCTCTTTTTTCTTTTTTCAGTTTTCTTTTTCTTCTTTATTTTTCAGCTTCACTATGAAATACATATCGCCGAACCTTTGTTTTTTTAACTAAAATCTGGTAGTCATTGATGACCTTATCCAAGTCAAAATCCCAAACCCAATCATCATCGCTATCATTTTCAGTTTTAATATGTTTTGACTCTCGCTGTCCAGGTGGATCTTCATCTAACTGCGCGGTTTTGCGTTCTTTAGCCTCAAGCCTGTTTCCTTGCTGTTCTTTTGATTCCTCGGCACGCTTTCTTTTCTGACTTTCTCTATCAGCAGCAAGTTTTTTGGCATAGACTCTTTGAGCATCTTCATCAGTCATTGTAAACTTAAACATTAATAGAATTCTACGCGAACATATGTCTTATATAACTTGAATGACGTCACCTTCAAAGCAAAAATGATGGCAACTAATTTCATGACGTCAGCCGAAACATGACGTCACCTGATCCACAGATCCACAGACAACTTATTTTTATATATATAGAAGATATATATATATATATATATATATATATATATATATATATATATATATATATATATATATATATATATATATATATACATATATATACATATATATATATATATATATATATATATATATATATATATATATATATATATATATATATATATATATATACTATAAATAATATGTATTGCTCTATAAGCTATTTAGCTAATATAATTGCAATGAAAATGCTCAGCTGCAGGTGCTATTCTGAATCCTTGTTTTCTCCAAAATTATTTTTTCTCGAAGGAAAAAAAAATTTCAGTGTCTTTGAATCGAAAAGTCTTACTTTTCACTAATCTTCTTAAGATAAAAAATAAGAGGAAGAAAGAAGAGTTACCTGAAAAAGCTATTGAAGACCTCCAGTCTGTGTAAGAAATAATAAAAGCTGTCAACATCGGCGATAAGGCTCCCGACAAATTAGAAGACGCAGAAAGGGTCGACCAGAATGTTCCAAACTGGGAAGGGCTAAACCACTGAAAAATAAAACCCAACGTATCATTAATCAAATCTTTCATGGAAATGAATAGTTAGTAAAAAAAATTACCCTCACCAATGGATACCCAAACCATAAAAAAAAAACTTTGATAACAATGCATACATTAAAAGAACTTGTGTTTTATACTGAATCAACACATATTTTTTATCAAGTTTGAAGTTGCCCATCAAACATTGCAACCATAAGAACGTTTGGATAATTTCTTAAAAAGCGGGAAATCAAACAGTTCGTGGTAACGAACTATAGTAAGGAGCGACCCTGCTCAATAGTAACCAAAACTCTAAAAAAAATGGAATTTTGATACCAATAGCTGCATCAAAAGAATTGCGTTTTAATGCTGAATTTAAATATATAAGTTTCATCAAGTTTAGTCTTACCCATCAAAAGTTACGGAAAACACCCCCTAAAAGTTAAAGAACCTTAACGAAAATCACACCATCAGATTCACCGTATCAGAGAACCGTATTGTAGAAGTTTCAAGCTCCTATCTACAAAAATGTGGGATTTTGTATTTTTTGCCAGAAGACAGACCACGAATGCGTGTTTATTTGTTTGTTTTTTTTGTTGTTGTTTTTTTCCTATGGGTGATCGTATCGACCCAGTGGTCTTAGAATGTTGCGAGAGGGCTCATTATAACGGAAATGAAAAGTTCTACTGCTCTTTTTAAGTGACTAAAAAATTGGAGGGCACCTAGGCCCCCTCCCACGCTAATTATTTTCCCAATTTCACCGTATCAAAATTCTGAGATAGCCATTTTATTCAGCGTAGTCAAAAAACCTTATAACTATGTCTGTGGGGACGATTTACTCTCCCACAGTCCCCAAGGGAGGGGCTACAAGTTAAAAACTTTGACCAGTTCTTACATATAGTAATGGCTATTGGGAAGTGTATAGACGTTTTCAGGGGGATTTTTTGGTTAGGGGAGGGACTGAGAAGAGGGGGATATGTTGGGGGAACTTTCTATCGAGGAATTTTTCATGGGGGAAGAAAATTTCCATGAAGGGAGCTCAGGATTTTCTAGCATTATCTAAAAAACAATGAAAAAACAAATATGAAAAAGTTTTTTCAATTGGAAGTAAGGAGCAGCATTCAAACGAACATAAATTTCTAAGCAAATGAGGGGCTCACCTCCTCCTAATAACTCGCTCCGTACGCTAAAGTATTTTTAGTAATTTCAACTATTTATTCTACGGCTTTTGTGATTCAGGGGTCATTCTTAAGGAATTGGGACAAAATTTAAGCTTTAGTGTAAAGAGAGAGGTACTGACGAGGGGGTGAACCCCATCATATACGTAATAAAAACATGAGAATACAAAAGTTCGTTACGTAAGCTAATTTGCAAGTTACGTATATCTTTTACTAATAAAAACATTCGTAAAAAATAAAAGTTCTAGCTGCCTTTTTAAGTAACCAAAAAATCGGAGGGCAACTAGGCTTGGTTCCCCGCTCCTTTTTTCCTCAAAATCATTCGATCAAAACTATGAGAAAGCCATTTAGCCAAAAAAAATAAATATGCAAATTTCGTTTCAATTATTCATCTGCGGAGAGCCAAAATCAAAACATGTATTGATTCAAAAACGTTCAGAAATTAAATTTAAAAAAAAAACAAGCTTTTTTAACTGAAAGTAAGGAGCGACATTAAAACTTAAAACGAACAGAAATTACTTCGTATATGAAAGGGGTTGCTTCCTCATCAACGCCCCGCTCTTTACGCTAAAGTTTTTTACTGTTTTAAAAAGTAGAGAGAGAAAGAGTCAAATTTTAGCGTAAAGAGCGGGGCAGAATTTAAAATGCAGAATTTTAAATCTCAATAGATCTATTTTGCTGGCAGCAATACAAAATTTCAATAAAATGTTTTCCCTGGTAAGTTTCTATAACCACCCTTTCCATAAAAATTGGCTGAAAAGAAACAATACCACACGGAAGACACATTGCTCTAAGCTAGGTGCCCCTAAAATGCTCTGATTTTTATTATATTCTGTTGGTCAATACCTGAGACTTAGTCACGATTCTCGTTTGGGGAAGTTCTAGTTGTATTTTCAGTAGAGGGGAGGGGATATTGATAAAACATGTCATCATATCATCAAAATTAACGTTTTTTTATGATATTGAACGCAAAGAAGGAAAAGTCTAGGCAACCCATTCCCTTGCTGTGGTACTAGTCAGTGCTTCCTGAACTGGGTACTGTTACTAGAGTCGTTATTCGTGGGTGGTGGGAGAAGGAGCGCACATCATCTCAACGTATTCAGCAGGGCTATTTGTCCCAATTGATTTTACCGATATCGTCACACGTCTACCGAAATCGGTAGAATAATCAATAATCGGTGACTGAAATCAATAAAATAATCGGTAAAAATTACTAACTTGTAGTCAAAATCTGTTCTCCCTTAAATTCCCCCTCCTCTCCTCCCTTTTCTGCTGTTAATGCTTCTGACACCAACACCCAGGAAGTTGTGGGAAAGACCTTCATTGAATCGCATTTCCAATGAATACACCCATCTCATACATCTATTTGTAAATGTAAACGTATCTGGCAAAATATTATTATGGTAAGGAACTGCAGCCTCCAAGGTTCAAAGATCAGAAAATGTATAAAATAGGTTGTATAAACGCTCTTTCTTCAGCCCTAGCCCTCTTGCTCTGGGAAAATTATTACCTCTTACTTCCTGGTAAGTAAACCTGGAACGATATTCTTGAAATAAGCCCTCTTTGTTGAAATAGAATACATGGTATCTCTGTATTTATGATAACTGAAAAATATGAAATGTTTGTTTATACCTTTTTCAGTAATTTGGCACAAGAGGGCCACCCAGCTCCTTGGGCGAATCCATTCATGAACCAAAGTAACACAAACATCGGCAACGCTGAAGAAAAGGAAAACAAAAGGCACGACAAACCACTCAGTAACAAACCTGAAAAAGTATAATTAAAAATCAGTTGATAATATTGAGCTTTTGACCTATTTGGCTAGAACTAGGTCCTACAGCTTCAAGTCTGTCAATTGTCTGGACCGATTTTTTTTTCCTAATATATTTTTTAGAGTTGTATTTTAACTTTTAATTTATATAGGAAAGTATATCTCTTTGTTGGGTTTGCATAGCTTTGGATTCATACAGACTTTGCCATGTTAGAAGAGAAAAAGGCAAAAAAAACTATTAATATCTCTTTTTGATCGTTAAGCAGGTCAAATCACTGAATTGAAGCGAATCGCCTAACTCTAAGGGCAATTTTGACAGTTCTGTCTTAGAATACATAACCCTACTTTTTTTTGCCTGGTGTTTTTCACTCTGATGATAAATAATCTCGAAAATATATGTGTTTGTTTTTTTGCACTTGCTATGAAAACGCCGTCATCAGCTTCTGTGGGAATTATCTTTGCCTAACCTAAACGATGACCTTCACCCTAAACATAAAGAAAAAGAATTGGCGAAGCTTGACAAGGAAATACACGTCATTACACTTTCAGCTCCTCCTGAACCCATCCCCTTCATCTGCTCATGATGCCTTCCCACCTTCCGTCTCTAAAGAGCCTTACGATATCGAGCTGGATACAACGACAAGAGCCGAAATACTAAAAGCGATCAAAACTCTAAAAAACCACAAAACCCCAGGTGAAGACGGCCTCCCCCCGGAACTATACAAACAATGCCCTGAGGTCACTGCTGAACAGCTCCATGGTATTCTCGAAGAAGTGTGGAGGACCAACACCTTTCCAAAAGATTGGAAGACATCATTCATCCTCCCTTTCTATAAGAAAGGAGACAAAACCGAATGAAAAATTACCGCGGAATAAGTCTCATAGACATTGCCGTCAAAATATTCGGGATCATACTCTTGAACCGCTTCAAAGGGGCAAGGGAGGAAAGAACTCGAGGAAATCAAGCCGGCTTTCGACCAGGTAGAGGTTGTACTGATAATATCTTCGCCTTTCGCCTCATTATCCAGCAGTTTGAAAGGTACAACCTACCCCTGATCTTGATGTTCCTGGACTTCATCGACTCTGTCACTCGCCAGAAACTTTGGAAGATCCTAGAGAATGACGGAATACCGCTGAAGTTTGTTGAACTGATGAAGGCATACTATGACGCGTCAGTGAGCCGAGTTAGAATCTATGGCGAAGAAACCGAAGAATTTCTGGTTGAGTTCGGAGTAAAACAAGGGTGTGTCCTCTCTCCGACTCTGTTCAATTATTGCATCGATTGGGTGCTTGAATATGCTCTATCGTCTTATCCAGGAGCAGAGATTGGACAGAATCTCTCACTGACTGACCTCGATTATGCGGATGATGTTGGCCTCCTGTAAGACCCTGTAGAAGCCCAAAACATGGTTGACAGCGTTGTGGCCTGGGCAGACTTGATCGGTTAGAAAGTCAGCACAGAGAAAACGAAATTCATGGCTATTAACCACGACACAGGACCATTCCCACTAACTGTCAACCAAGTTCAGCTGGAAAAAGTCAACCGTTTCACATACCTAGCTCCCAGCTTTGTACTGACGGATCTTCCGACGCTGATATCCAACAGAGAATACAGAAAGCGCAGACAGTCTTTGCCTCCCTTCGGAAACCCTTATGGAATCGCCGCGAAATCAGTGTCCAAACGAAACTTCGAATTTACATGGCACTAGTCCGCACCGTTCTCCTTTACGGGTGCGAAACATGGTCGGTAAAACTACAACAAGAGAATACACTTAAGGTGTTTGAGCATACTTGTCTGCGAAGAATTCTCAGAGTACAGCTACGTGACCGTATCTCCAACGTGAATATACGTCGAATGTACAATATTCAGAGAGATGTTGTGCTCACTATTAAAGAACACCGTTTGAAAAGGTTGGCCCATGTATTACGGAAACCGCCAGAGTACCTGCCTCGCCAAATACTTCTAGTTGAGCCTATTAGCTACTGGAAGAAATGCCAAGGAGGACAGAGGAAGAACTGGTGGAACCTGGCCAAGTCAGACCTTGAAGCAATCGGGGGTTTCAGAAAATTCGGTCACAGATGGTCAACACAATGGCTCGCTTTTGCAGAGCAGCTGGCACTAGATCGAGCAACATGGTCCAAGAAGGTCTCTAAGATCATCGATGCCGGGCGAGGTGGAAACGCCTGATTCCCGCCACAAGTACAAGTAAATACGTCATTACAGGAAATTGAAATTAGTTACCACTATCTTAGTTTACTAGACAGACCACCATTCCATCAATTCTCGGACTCAAGCTCGTGCTCACTCAGTAGCAGATTTATAATCAATCGAAAGAAATTAGGGGGGGGGGGCAAAATGTATTGTTCAGATACTTTTTTCAAATTACCAATAAAAAAAAAAACAATTTCCAATGAAAATACCACCATAATTCTTATCAAAAATTTAGGGGGAATATTAGGGAAAATACCCCTCCTTCAAAATTAACACCGTTTGTGTAGTTAGTTTTTCTATGATGTCCTAGCTTCCTTTGGATTAAACTTAATATATTTAGTACTGTTTAAAATTCTTACACAATACAAAAAAATTGATCGAAAACGAACCTGCTGAGAATAAAAGTCTTGGGCTGAGCTTATCTGACAAAACTCCCCCGATGAATTTGCTAATAGCGTAAGCAAGATTCTGAGCACTAGCAATGGCTCCCGCGCCAGTTTTGTCCAAAATACCAGAACTCAGCAATACTGGCAGTGTGAGGGACACGCTTTTTCTGCTGTATGCATATGTAGCATACCCCAGAAACAATATTGAAAATAGGAACAACTGTTTCTGCCTGAAGTTCATCTTCTACCTAAAAAAAAAAGAAAAATCATGAAAGATTGACTTTAACAGACTTTTTTTTCCAAAATGCGTTTTTAAATTTTAGGTTCCTTTGGGTCGTGGTTCATTCTTTATAAGGTAGCAGCTATAGCTGCAATCATGGTATTTGATGTGGTTATTCATTTTAATTTCTGTTTGAATTGGGTTGATTTGTTCGTTGATGGTGATTTCTGTTCGTTTTTAATTATTTTCTTTTCTTATTTCTGCCCATCTTAGGTTTTAATACGGTTTTTTCAATTTCTTTGAAATTGTTTAATTTTTTTTTCGAAATTGTTTAAAAAAATAATATCACCAAACATTCTACAAAGTTACAAAGTTCACTTTTAAAGCCAGAATAGGAAACAAGTGTGCTCTATTATTTTTCTTTACTCAGTTTTTAGTTTAACATTAACATAAAAAATTTCGTGAAATTACCCCTCTGATACCACCCATATTGGCAGTGAGTGCTAGTTACAATGCCAAAAAAGAAAAATATATTACAATATCCCCTCATTCTTAGTATTGTAGGAATATTAACAATTTATTTTGAAAGAAATAACAAAATAGCGTACGCACCCAATCCATCTTTTTATTGATCAATAACAGACCCAGCTTCTCAAAGGTTAAAATCAAGAGTTAACTTCGTAAATTCTTAGGAAAAATATATAGAAAAACGTAGGCTATTGCTATAAAATAAATTTTAATTTTCCAGCCGACTCCCCCCCCCCCCCGAAATGGCTCGATCCAATCGCTTATAATTCTTCTTTTCCAGAGAGTTGATTATAACGAGAATATAATTATAACGTAATTGGTCAATGTTTATTTATGAAGAAACTTTGTCTCTGGGGGATTATATCCTGTTTAAGGGACTAGTATGTTTTTCAATTGCGTTTTTCATTCTAGTTGCCGAAAGTAATAGCAACTGATCAAGTAATGTTATTGCAAGTTTCATAAAGAAATCGAAAAAAGAAGAATAACTATTAACTATGTTACCTAAGTGCCAAAGGCTTTAAACTGTGTCCACAAAAAAAAAGAACAGTTAGAGGTCAGGTCTTTCCTGCTGAAAAACATTTAAATATGCGTTTGCTTATCAGCGACAGCAATTGGGGGCGGGGGTGATCTATTGAGCCTTAGATCCACTAGATTTTAAAAATTAACCTTTGATATTTTCATTAGAAAAAAAGCTTTTAAAAAATGCCCGCTCCTACATTTAAAAAAAGTATTTGTCGCCACCCCGAATATTTTAGTGAAATTTTACCCTGTTACTAATCACACATTTTTTTTTTTATCAGTTTTTCTACACAATTCAGGTTTAACTAGATGTCATAAATATAAACACTTTGTTACCAAGCGAATACTTAAGTGGTCATTAGTTTTAGGATCACTATAAAAGGTATCATAAACGAGAGGCAAAGGTCAAATAGAGGAATTCACGCATAATCACGAAAGATCTGTTGAGGCACAGGCTGGTAGACATACGCAAAAGGTAAAACGATTGGACCAAAGGCATTGCTTGTCTGGACCCCCGTTTAAACTGTTATTGACAAAAAAGGTGTTTCGTGTATACCGCTAATAATGCTACTACTACTACTAATGCTACTACTACTACAATTATGTCTAATACAGAAGCTTAGGGTATAAGATGAAGCTTTCTGGAAACGTTTAAGGAGATGTTGAACTAATTCAAAACACACTATGAATATATCCAATGTGTTCAGTCAGCCGGTAAAAACAAAATTCATTAAAACTGTAGCTTGAACTGCGGTGATTTTACTGACTCAATTTTCTTGTTATACCAGGTATATATATATATATATATATATATATATATATATATATATATATATATATATATATATATATATATATATATATATATATATATATATCACAAGAAAAAGAAATTGAAAATTTTTTTACCAGCTAACTTGTTGACTTAGTTGACTTAGTCAACTAAGTTGACTTACCAGCTAAAATTTGCAGTCGTAATTTTTCTCTTATCCTTTCACTTGAAAATTAAATTTCCCATTAGCCGCCGTCTAGTTTTAATATTCTTTCTTAGCCTGTTCTTCTGTGAAAATCATCTGTTACAGATTTTCAAAAAAGGATGTTCTCAATCAAACAGTTCGTGGTAACGAACTGTAGTAAGGAGCGACCCGGCTCAATAGTAACCAAAACTCTAAAAAATGGAATTTTGATACCAATAGCTACATCAAAAGAATCGCATTTTAATGCTGGTTCTAAATATATAAGTTTCATCAAGTTTAGTGTTACCCATCAAAAGTTACGAGCCTGAGAAAATTTGCGTTATTTTAGAAAATAGGGGGAAACGCCCCCTAAAAGTCATAGAATCTTAACGAAAATCACACCATCAGATTCAGCGTATTTGCATTTTTTGCCAGAAGGCAGATCACGGATGCGTGTTTATTTGTTTTTTTGTTTTTTTGTTTTTTTTTCTTTTTCCCAGGGGTGATCGTATCGACCCAGTTGTCCTAGAATGTTGCAAGAGGGCTCATTCTAACAGAAATGAAAAGTTCTAGTGCCCTTTTTAAGTGACCAAAAAAATTGGAGGGCACCTAGGCCCCCTCCCACGCTAATTATTTTCCCAAAGTCAACGTATCAAAATTCTGAGATAGCCATTTTATTCAGCGTAGTCGAAAAACCTTATAACTATGTCTTTGGGGACGACTTACTCCCCCACAGTCCCCGTGGGAGGGGCAACAAGTTACAAACTTTGACCTGTGCTTACATATAGTAATGGTTATTGGGAAGTATACAGGCGTTTTCAGGAGGATTTTCTTGGTTTGGGGGAGGGGTTGAGAAGAGGGGGATATGCTGAGGGAACTTTCCTTCGAGAATTTGTAATGGGAGAAGAAAATTTCCATGAAGGGAGAGCAGGATTTACTGGCATTATTTAAAAAAAAAACAATTAAAAAATAAAAGGGAAAAAGCTTTTTCAGCTGGAAGTAAGGAACAGCAATAAAACTTAAAACAAACAGAAATTATTACCCATATGGGGGGCTCACCTCCTTCTAATACCTCGCTCTTTACGCTAAAGTATTTTCAGTAATTTCAACTACTTATTCTACGGCTTTTGTGATTCAGGGGGTCATTCTCAATGAATTGGGATAAAATTTAAGCTTTAGCGTAAAGAACGAGGTACTGACGATGGGGTGAATCCCCTCATATATGTAATAAAAACATGAGAATACAAAAGTTCTTTACGTAAGCTAATTTATAAGTTACGTAAATCTTTTACCAATAAAAAGATTCGTAAAAAATTAAAAGTTATAGTTGCCTTTTTAATTAACCAAAAAATCGGGGGGCAACTAGGCTTCGTCCCCCGCTCTTTTTTTCTCAAAATCATTCGATCAAAATTATGAGAAAGCCATTGAGCCAAAAAAAAAAAAAATATGCAAATTTCGTTTTGATTATTCCTCTGGGGAGAGCCAAAATCAAAACATGCATTGATTCAAAAACGTTCAGAAATTAAATAAAAAAAACAAGTTTTTTTAACTGAAAGTAAGGAGCGACAGTAAAACTTAAAACGAACAGAAATTACTTCGTATATAAAAAGAGGCTGCTTCCTCATCAACACCCCGCTCTTTACGCTAAAGTTTTTTACTGTTTTAAAAAGAAGAATTGAGAGAAAGAGTCAAACTTTAGCGTAAAGAGCGGGGCGTTAATGAGGTAGCAGCCTCTTTCATATACGAAGTAATTTCTGTGCGTTTTAAGTTTTAATGTCGCTCCTTACTTTCAGTTAAAAAAACTTGTTTTTTTTATTTAATACTTTACAGAAACTTTTTATGCAGTTTTGCACACTCAGTTCAATCATTTTCTAGATTTTTCTAGTGCCTTTAGTTTTGTGCAACCATTCCGTAATTTGTTGTTGTTTTTGGGTTTTAAGTACTAAAAAAAAACACAAAAGAAATAAAAAAGATCGGTATGCAAAATATAATGGAAGCTAAAAAAAAAAGTTTAAATAAACAATTGAATTTTGCAAACAAAACTGCTTAAAAGACTTCCCAAGAAAATCAAAGTTGCTTGTCCTCATTTTCAATCCAAATTCATATAACATTCGCAAACAGTGCTTTTATTACCGCTCAAAACAAACTTTAACCTTTTCCTTACTTTAGGATTATGGATATGTGGCTGAATTAGTAATTATTACGATGAGTTTTAAGAAGACAACAAAAATCATCAACCGCCAATAATTCTCGTAGATGATTTCTAAATTTTAATTTCTTTAACTGCTAAAGTAACTTCCAAAATGTTGAGACAACATTGGCAAAAATGTAATAAAAAAAAGAATGAATGCCAAGAAAATATTGAATTCAATTCGTAGTGTTACCATATCAACTTGTATTAAAAACTCCTTCTAAACAATTATTTGACAAAAATGAAAAATTAAAGACTGAGGTAGAAATCCACTGAACTGCCAAATGAATATATACGTATAAACATGTAATAAAAAAATTAGTTAAAATTTCAGAGCCCGTCGTTAGAACGTCATAAAGCCTGATTTGACAACTTAAAAAGAACACCAACTAAAAGATATAAGCGAGGTTAGTTTAAACATAAGTTAGTAAGCGAAGTTTAGTTATAAACATATAACTAAAACATGTTTATAAACATAAATATATAAAACATATAATCCCCGAGAAACCTCCTTGTAAATCTTGCTCTTTAACTTCCCGTTGCATAAAATGGAAAATATCCAAAGTCAAATGCAATCTTTTGATCTAAGTTTCAAAACTGAAGATCAGTTTCTCAAATCTGCTTATTTTGTCAGCAAAAGATATGATTTTGCTAAAGCACAAAAATTAGGGAGGGGCGATGCTTTGACTATCTCATCAGTTTCCACCAATAAAGGAGCTATTATTGCTCTTCCTAAAATTTAAAGTAGTTGTTTGATTACAGAGATGCTACATTATTTCACTCATTAGAGAGCTTAGAAAGCGTTCAATTAAAGCTCATTACTTTTTATGATCACGAACATGATTTTTTAACAAATATATTTGCACCGAGGAAGTGGGGTACTCTGTTGATGAATTATATATGGTTTATATTTTTTCTTAGTAACCAAATAGCTCAATAAAATCTTACTTCTACTTGGTCGCTCCTTGTATATAGGTCAAAGATTCAGAAGTTCTTTATCAGACTTAAATTTACAGCCCATCCCTTTAAAATAAACAAGTTCTATTGATAGTCTCACTCTATTTTTCTATTTTCTATTTGCTTCTCAACGCTGGATATTTCTATCTTTTTTCAAAATATTTTCAAACAGTTTGTGGTAACTAACTGTAAGTGAGGACTGGGCAACTCGACCGAATAGTAACCGAAACTCTAGAAAACAGAATTAAAACTTGAAAAAAAACAGAAATTATTCCATATGTGAGGGGGGTTGCCCCCTCCCCAATACCCCGTTCTTTACGCTAAAATTTGGCCTCTCGTCTCAAAACTTTAAGACCGATTGCTAAAACCCAAGGGTCTTTTAATTAGAATCAAAACCTTTTATAGAGTGCTAAAAAAGCTTTCGCGTTAAGAATGGGGTATTAAGAAAAGGGCAGCCACCCTCATATTCAGAACAATCTGTTCGTTGTAAGTTTTAATGTTGCTCCTTACTTTCAGTGGATTTTTTTTATTTAATGTCATAGAAAGAAATACTTCAAACACCTTGATTTTTACATCAATATTATTTTACAGACACTGAAGGTCAATAAAATATTCCCTTTTACAAACCCTTGGTCATTCATAACCGTCAAAAACCACGACGAATAATTTTCAACTTTTTCACTCTTTGGATAAAATGAATACTGTGTAACATACCGCCCTTTGAATTACCGTACCTGAAGTGAGGTTAAGTAGGCAAATAATGAAAGTGAGCCTGTACACGGGGTAGCTTTTTTTATAGCCCAACCAAGAATCCTGTTTCTGCCGTCCTAAGAAAACAAAGATTATTGACTATCTTAATTATAATAGTGTTTCCACGAGCTAATACAAAATCGTAACGTGAGCCGTCCCTAGGGCTAGTGGTGCCGGGGGAAAACTTATTACAGCGCTCCCCTTAAAATTCAAACATAAGCAAAAAAGCCAAATCAAAGTGAAAAATGCTGTCAAAGTGGGCAATCCTCCAGCTAAGGCCCTTCAACCCAGCTGTGGTGTCCGAGGCAGCTGACCCGTTTGCCCCAACCCCTAGGAACGGTTCTGATTGTAACTAACAATGATTGTTGTAATCCTTTAACAATCCAGATGATGTTGGACACAAGTACTGATAGATTTCGAGCACAAAATTAAACAAATTAGAGAAATAGAAATCAGCCTTGTAAAGCTCTTCATGTAGGATATAACTGCCAACAAGCTTTCTTTATTAAAGTCTCCTATTGCATTCGTATGCTTGTTTTAAAGCTTGAAATGCTCATTAAATTTTGGGTGTAAATTTGAAGCTAAAATGCTTCTTTCAACTTTTTCCCCTATTCCAATTTTCCAACCTCCGCAAACGTTGTATGGCAGTTTTCAGACAATAAAAATATATGCACCATTTGATACTCTTTTTAAATTTAGTAATCCCTGCCCTTGTATTAGCATCCCCAGTCCCTTTGGGGCAGGATACAGCCCTATGCTATAGAAAAAGTTTGCGCTTTTTAAATTACTTTATTTAGCATTATGTAGATGAAAAATAAGCAATAAAAAAATAATACAAGCCCAAAAATCAGCTATTTTTTATAGCCAAGGATTATCTCTAGCTCCATCAAAAGATGGGGGTTGGGTAAAGGTCTAGATTAGGGCCTATTGAGAAAGGACATGTTCAGAAAATAATTATTACTTCATAATATGCAGAATAACTGCAGCTAACACACTTTGCATGCAGCTCCACTATGCTCTACCCCCACCCCCTCAATGTGCAAATATACAGCCGAAATTAGATAGTTTCCACGTATTCTCCCAATGTGTCTCTCTTGTTTCAACCCGTGTGCCAGTAAGTTGAAGCGATTGTGACGAAAAAAGAACCCGAAAAACCATAGTTGTTGGTGGAATGCATTTGAAGTATTACCCAAACAAGTTGGGCTGTAAATTTGCACATTATGGGGGGTTTGGGCAAAGCATAGTGCGGCTGCAAGCAAAATATATTAGCCTAACTACAATTATTCCCTGTTTTATTATGTAAGAATTGTTTCCTTAACACGTTTCCTTTTCAACAGCCCCCAATCTAGATCTTTACCAGGGGCTAGAACACAAATGGAGCGGTTGCAAATAGTATATTTGGAGAAAGTACAGAATAGTGTTTTTCTTCGTTTGTTTTCTACCTGATTGCTGCCTTTAAGCGAAGATTACCAACCTTTATTAGTTAGCAATTTTGTTTTGGAGAGCTAATCGAAAATTTGGGTCGGTGAAAACAGGCCAAAAGCGTGTCTTAACAGGTCGACGTCACTTGAGTGACTCGGACAGAAAATGAAAAATTAAGATGCCACTCAAAACGTCAAATAAAACGCAGCTTTAGGCGGTCATGTAAGGACATTATTTCTTACATGACCGACAGATTTTCAGATCCCTCAATGACATGTTATTCACTAAATGTGCTACTGTCTCAAAAGTTAAATTCCGCACCTGATCTTCAAACTTCGAAACCGAAGATAGAGCCGATATTTCCCAAATTCTCATCTTTTTTTGGATAAGTCAGTGAATCTTTAGTGCTGAAAATATTAAATGAGATACTTGCATGGAAGAATACGAATTGTACCTTAATCCTCATTTCTTAGCCTTCATTACCTTCATAAATACTAAGCGATGCCATATAGTTAGGCGACATGCTAAATGTATTGACCTATACAAATAGCCACAATGAATGCATGACTTCAAGAGAAGGTTCAAGACCTTTTTTTTTCTTTTTTTTTTAACAAAACAAAGCTTAACTCACTTGCTATAGTGGTCAAAAGTGTAAAGGCTAAATATTATACAGAAAATATTAAATAACATATTCTTATGTAGAGGGTAAACAACTTTTAATTTTTTTTTATGGTTGGGTGACTTTTTTAACTTACTGTTTTTAGAATCAATCTTTTACAACAGATTTATTTTTTAGAATTTCAACAGATTTATCAGAACTTAAACTCTCACCAGAATTTAGACTAGCTTTATGACCATTTCCACTGCCTACCCACGACGTATAATTGTTGAGGTTCCCTTTTAATTGCTGGTATTGCTTTCTTCGCAAATTTACCGGAGGAACCTTTTATTGCGCCCCCGCTAAAGAAAATCCTGGATCCGCCCCTGTTTGTTGGTGACAAAACTTCGTGTTATTTACAGAAATTAAAACAATTCACCACAAAAAATGAGAAATTCTTGATTTTTGTGGTTATGTAATCTACATCCTGAAAAAAAGAAGGCCCTTACCTTAAAGCACAAGTCTCACCTTAATTAAAAAGGTTGAAATCCAAATCAGCAAAAGCGCGCCAAAATTTGAATCGAAAGCGAGAATTTCACTAAACAAAATAACTCGGGATTAGCTCTGAAGTAAAAAACTGGTTTTTAACAAAATTCTCTGATTATAATATCATCAGTATTCTTGAATCAATTGAAACTCGTAGGAAATAGAGATAACACGTGCAAATTGTGATGTTTTTATTTTTCTTAGTCAATTATCACTGCCTCCGATATCGTTTTGCGTAATTCTCCGTGTGACAATCATTGGCACTGTTTCAAAGATCCTGGAATTGAGCTTGTCTAGGTGTAAATAACAACGAAAGGTTCTTTTTGTTTCTGACAAAGATTATGTATTTACATATTATGGTATTCCTAATGAGAATCAGGGGGTAAATTCACATACCAAGGATAGTAAGACTCTCGAACGGGGCCTCGACAAAATATCCTAATTATTCCAACATGACTTGTATTTTTCGTAACATTGGCTGATTTATGGGCTTTTTCGACATCCTCTTAAAATCTAGTCTTCTTTCCAAAATAAATTAATGCATTTGTACCTGAACATACCGCTTCAAAAAATATTTTAGCTTTTTGAAAAAGAAATTTGCTCCTAAGGAAAGCGAAATGAAAATTAAGAAAAACGGGCAGAGCTTTGAACAAGACCATAAATAATATATCTTTATACGTGTTGTTGATTTTAGTTTAGTTTCTTCCTTCTTTTTCTTATCTTTTCTTTCCCGTTGACAAAATCATCTGACGTGAAGCCGACATGGGTACTTGTGTCTTATAGCCACCACACTCAAGATGTGACGTTAGGCTAATCATAATCCTAACATATCAAAATACAATGAAAATATTATCGTTTTGTAACAAAATTATGGAAACAACAACCAAGAATTATAGAAGGAGGAAGGGTGCCCAGACTACAGTTACAATGTAGTTTCCCACCGAGGCGAAGCTAATTGTGTGGTATAAAGTAGTGTTGGGCGATAATTTGATTAAACGATATATGACCAATGAAAACCAAAGACCATGAAACCGGCTATTGTCCCATGTTCGTGATATAAATTCTGAGAGTATGGAGGCTATAATACACAGGTACCCCGAAATGTATGGAATTTTATTCCTATCAGTGCCAAAAAGTTTTCTCTTGATATTTTCCATCGTTTAATTGAAAAATAATATCCATGTTTCTCTAGCATATTTTTTTTTTAATTTCCTTGCAACTGTAAATAAAACATTAGTGTTGTCTAAGAATCACTTTTCGCCCTTAAAATATTTAACTTATTTTCACCCCTTTATTACAATATTTTATACGGTATGGAAAGAGAATGAACACAGCAAAAACTTGGAAAGTCAGCTATGGCATTTCTGAGGAACTAAATTTTGAAAAAAAACCTGTGTTCTTGTGTAAATGTCTGTAGTTTTCACTTTATATGTTTTTACCAAATTTTCACCGAAGGGGAGTAATTGAGTATTTCACCTTCCTTTTTATGATTTTATTTAGAGGGATGAACATGTTAGGATACCTAATGTTTAAATCAGCGAGTTACACAGTTAACGATAGCACGGACAGCACTTTAAAATAGTTGCTGGACTTGGCTGAAAGTATAGATTTCTTTGAAAACCAATGAATAATATCTGAAAGCTATAATCCAGCGTTTGTTGAAGTTTAAAATTGGAATATGAAAGAAAGTTGAATGATAGTCATACCTTCAGAATCAGAATTTCATCTTGAATCCAAACATTGTGTAATTAGGATATTACTGAGCTTTGGGTGAGGGGTTTGGGTAAGTACCCCTAAAGACGCTCCTTGAAGCCACCCTCTTTGGTCTGATATGGTGTGGACAGGGTCGTCCTGAGTAGGAATGGCTAGCTTTATCGACCGACGAAGTCAGGTCAGTTGCTCAGATCAGTTTGTCAAGTGTACCTGATCAAAGTTATTTCTCGAAGAAACTAAATTTCTTACGTAAGTAAGAACAAAGTTAAGACTTAAAGCAATTAATGCTATTGCTTCGTATATCAGGCTTATAACCAGCTCCAATAAACTAAGTTGCGACATTTTTCAATATCCGTAGATTTCACGAAACTAGTCTCCTGCTGAAAGCACGATCCCAATCCTTAAAAAAAAACAAGATGTGTTCTCCTTGGAGCAGAAAAATTCATAAGTAGCCTGCAAGAAATAGAAGAATAACTTGTAAGGCTCTTAATAGCATTTCCCTTGTCATGATATCGATAACTTTTAGTATATAATTGAATAAAAAACAAAAACAAGTTTTTTCAACTGCGAGTAAGGAGCGACACTAAAACTTGAAACGAACAGAAATTATTCCGTATATGAAAGGGGTTGTCCCCTCCTCAACGCCACGCTCTTTACGCTAATGTTTGAATCTATGTCACAGCTCTACTTTTTAAGACAATAAAACAAATTTAGCGTAAAGAGCAAGGTGTTGAAGAGCCTTATGCGCCCTCAGGCGTGGGAGGACCTAAGTCTAAGTAAGTAAGCTGAAGATAGGACAACCCCTTTCATGTACGGAATAATTTCTGTTCGGTTTAAGTTTTAATGTCGCTCCTTACTTGCAGTTAAAAAAAAATTATTTTTTTATTCCATTTCTGAATGTTTTTGAACTAATCCATGTTTTGATTTTGACTAACCGCACATGAATCATTACAACGAAGTTTGCATATTAATTTTTATTTTGCTAAATGGCTTTCTCATAGTTTTGATCGGACTATCTAGATTAAAAAAGAGGTGGGGGAGGGGGCCCAGTTGCCCTCCAATTTTTGGTTACTTAAAAATGCAACTAGATTTTTTATTTTTTACGAACCTTTTTGTTAGTAATAAATATACGTAACTTACTCATTAACTTACGTAACGAACTTCTATATTTGTGTATTTTTGTTACGTATATGAGGGGGTTCGCCCCCTCGTCAATACCTCGCTCTTTGTACTAAAGCTTGAATTCTGTCTCAATTCTTTAAGAATCACCCATGAATCACAAAGGCCGTAGAATAAATAGTTGAAGTTACTAAAAATACTTTAGCGTAAAGAGCAAGATATTGTGGAGGAGACGAACCCCCTTATATACGTAATATTTTCTGTTTGTTTTATGTTTTAATGCTGCTCATTACTTCCAATTGAAAAAATTATTTATTTTCTCATTGTTTTTTTTTAAATAATGCTAGAATATCCTTCCTTTCCCTCGTATAATAAACTCCTCCATGAAAAGATCCTCCCACGTAACCCCTCCCCCTGACCCAACCCCACACCAACGTGAAAAAGTCGCCCCTGAAAACGTCTGTACACTTCATAATAACCATTACTATATGTAAGCAAGGGTCAGAGTTTATAACTTGCAGGCCTTTCCCAGGGGACTGTGGGGGATTAAGTCGTCCCCAAAGACATAGTTATTAGGTTTTTCGACTAATCTGAACAGAATGAAATGAATCTAAAAATTTTGATCCGGTGACTATGGGGAAAAAATGTGCGTGGGAGGGGGCCTTGGTGCCCTCCAAATTTTTTGATCACTTAAAAAGGGCACTAGAACTTTCAATTTCCGCTAGAATGAGCCCTCTCGCGACATACTAGGACCACTGGGTCAATACGATCACCCCTTGAAAAAAAAAAAAAAAATAAGACGCATTCGTGATCTGTCTTCTGGCAAAAAATACAAAAATCCATATTTTTGTAGATAGGAGCTTATCCAAACTTTGATCGTACACATTTTGGGAAAATGGGGTGTTTGAGAGTGGGGATGCCTTCTGATCCCATTTGACGACTCTTAAACACCTGGGTCTGCAATGCTATATAATATATGCAATAATATATGGGTAAACTGGGTCGCTATGCTATAGTACATTTTTTTTTTATGTGTGATGGTATAACATACCTGTTTGTTACGTAATATGGATTGTTTGTTTACTTATGCAATTTTTATCTTCAAGATTTCTTTGGTTGTTACGTTAAATGTCTAATAGCCTATGAGGACCAGAAAAAACCCTCAGGGACCCGCCAAATCAAGATGCAAATGTAGACTTTACATCATAGTTTTTCTTTGATTGTCAATTACTTAAAAACCTCCAAGGTCAACCCTTAGGGAGCCTTCAAGACAACGACCCTAGCAGTCAACTTCAATGGAACCCTAGCATCAAAGTTTACCAGGGGCCCTAGCAAGCAATTCCAACGGGGCGTCCAGCATCAGTGATTTGCCTTAGAACATTACCTAGACATTTATTTATAAAACCAAAGGTGCTTTTAAGGGCCAGCAAAATCGATGCCCATCGCTCCATAAATCTTACCCCTTGGGATTCTGGTAGAATTTTGGTAGAAGCACGTGTAATATAAATAATTTTCAGTGATAATTTTCTTATTTCTTCATTTATGACATTAGTATCAGTGGCTCCGGATAGAATTACGGTAGAATTTTGGTAGAATTACGAGGAACGTCAATAATTTCTCAAGATAAATTGAATATGTCTTCATTTTAAAGAATGAATTGATTGGAGGTGAATGAAGTCCGTCCGGAATGAGGCAGTCTTTGTCTGCTGACCACATGCCTCTGGATATGGGGTTTATCCCCTAACTAAACACTCTTATCAAAACGGCCATAACCTCATGTGGCGGATGGAGCCCAATCCGGGAATCTCAGTACCTAGATTTAACTTAGCTCTAATCAGATTCCAGGCCTGGGGTCGGTTAGGCTAGCAACCCTCCACCCGAAAGTCAAGTGCTTAGAAAAGTGACAACATAGCCTTGGACCGGGATTCCCTTTTAAGATCTCGACCATCGCGCGTCAATGAACCTGCTGACGGCGTCAGAAAGACTAAAAGACTAAACCTTATGGACCAAAGGGGGCTACGAACAGCCACCTGGAATGTCTTGACTCTGAATGCACCTGCGTCAAAGAACCTACTCTCTGATGAACTTCGCAAGAATAAAGTGTCAATTGTGGGTCTTACAGAAGCCCGTCTTACCGGAAGCGGAGAAGAGCGATTAGGTAACAGTGACCCATTGCTCTGGTCTGGAAGAAGCACGAGAAGGAATGGCGTTGGCCTTGCGCTAAATAGCCTTAAAAGAAAGGCCTTACTTTTAGACAAAGCTGTATCTGACAGATTAATGAAGGCCCGCTTTGGACACAAGCATGACAAGATGACTGTCATCGTATGCTATGCCCTGACCAACGATTCTGATGATGTGACTAAAGAGGATTTCTACTCTGCTTTGTCCAGATGCCTTGCGACAGTGCCCCCCCCCCTGATATAACTGTTCTCCTTGGCAACTTTAATGCGACAGTGCGCGATGATATGGGTGCATGGCGCGGCACAGTTGGTCCTGTATCCCCCGAACCACTTAACGACAATGGGCTCCACCAACTTGAACTGTGCCGATCTCACAACCTTTGCATTGCGAACACCTATTTCCAACGCAAAACTATTCATCAGTCCAAGTGGTATAGTAACGACGGTCGTACAAAGAAGATGGTTGACTACTTCATTATTTCCAAACGCTGGAGATCATTGGTGAAGAACTGCAGAACTTACAGATCAGCAGAAATCAGAAACCAAAACCACAGGCTTGTGTGCGCCGATCTCCGGCTTCTCCTACATGCACAATAATCGGAAAGAAGACCCGTCGCTGCAGAGACTGGGAAACTAAAGGAACCAGATACTCGCCAGAATACAGTATCGAGATTTCGAATCACTTCGAGCCCCTTGGCTCACTTAAGAGCAGCGAAGATCTTTGAAAGCATTTTAAATCGCAGACCAGCGAAGCAGCACAACTAATGCTTGGCAAGAGGAGTTACCCAAAGAAATTGTGGCTAAATAATGAAACACTGCAAGTCATAGAGCAAAGACGGAAGGCAAGACTTCTTGGGGACATGACCACATATCCAAGGCTCAATTGAATGTGGAGCAGTTTCATTCATCGGGATAGAACCGATTTTGTTGCAAGGAAAGCCGATGAAATCGAACTAGCTGCAAAAAAAGAAAGACATGGGCATCCTACCCAAGCATCTCCAAGATCTCACTGAAAATAAAACTCCCACCTTGGGTCACGTCCTGTCCAGGGATGGGGCACTTTTTTCTGATGAAGGTTCTTGTCTTGAGCGGTGGAAGGACCACTTCTGTTTGCTCCTTAACAATACTAGCCCATCTTCGCCTCCTAATGATAGTCCCTGTCAACCTTGCAGTCAAAGAACTGAAACAGATGCTCCTCCAGATGAGCCTTTCAGCCCCTCAGAAATCAGACTTGCAGTAAAAAGGCTCAAGAATAATAAAGCTGCTGTTATCTGTGGCTTAAACTCAGAGCTGCTAAAATATGGAGGTCCTGAAATGCTCCTGTTTCTCGACACCCTGTTCTCTACAATCTAGCAAACGGAAATAATTCCCGGGGATTGGCGGAAGGGTGTCATCATCTCCTTATGGAAGAGGAAAGGCTAAAGATGCGACTGCTCCAACTACCGGGGAATAACCTTACTGTCAGTCCCTGGCAAACTGTTTTCAATGGTCCTGCTGGATCGATGTCAGGATATCATTCGAAAAATCTGGCGACCAGAGCAAGCTGGTTTTATGTCGGATCTTTCAACCATCGAGCAGATTTTCTGCTCGATCGAGCCGGATTGAGCAGACAAATAGTAGAGGAGACTACAGAGTTCCGACAGAAAGTATTTATTGCCTTCGTCGACTTCCGTGCTGCATTTCATTCAGTCGATCGAAAAGCTCTTTGGCGGATTCTAGAGTTGACCGGCCTACCCGAGAAATATTGCAGACTTCTCAAGGCGCTGCACCATTGGACGGAGAGCTGTGTACAAGTAAATGGTCGGCGCAGCCCGTTCTTTCAAACCAAGACAAGGATGGGCCACGGATTTGCAGTGGCCCCAGAGTTCTTCAATGTCATCGTAGATTACATTATGACAAAAACCATTTCAGTTCTCAGCTTTGGGCTCAAATTCAGAGATCGTGCCATTACAGATGTTGATTTTGCCGATGACTTGGCCATTCTGGCGGACTCCATGGACCAGCTGCTGGAACCACGTCGAATTTTACGAGAAGAGGCTGCCCAAGTAGGACTGCATATAAACTGGAACAAAACTAAAATTATGGCCATAGACCCGTCTTCTCCTACTGTTAACTCTCCAGTTAGCCTGGACAGCACCACCAGCATCGAGGTTGTTCAAGACTTCCCCTACCTGGGCTCCATAATTTCTTCAAATGACTCACTTCTCCCCGAGCTGCGGCCAAGATTATCTAAAGCGTCTTCTGTCATGGGCAGACTGAATCGTCACCTATGGCGAAAGCCAAACATCAGTCGTACAACAAAACCGCGGATCTTCAACGCTCGAATCGGCATTGTGATGCTTTGCGGAGCTGAGACATGGCAAGTATCAGCTGCAACCCTCAAGAAAATCAACGTATTTCATGCGAATAGCCTAAGGAGGACCGAGGGCCTCCGATGGTCCGACTTCGTCAGCAACGAGAAGCTTCTGTAGCTTACAAAGCAGTCTTGATTTTCGATTCAAGCAGCCGAGCGAACCTTACGATGGTTCGGGCACCTGCTTCGAATGCCACCACATCTATCCGCAAAGACGATCTACGACTTCGACTCTGTCAAAGTCGGTTGGAAGCGACCACGTGACCGACCGAAGAAACGTTGGTCCAACAGACAGTCCGAGTTCTTGAGGATGGCAAACATCAGACAGGGTGAAGAGCAAATACTCGCCATGGACTGAAGTGGATGAAGGAGGCAGACGTCACTCTCTACGCCGATCAGTGCTCGGCAGAGACTTAAGTCAAAGTAAGTCAAGTTATTTTAGAGACTAGCATCAGTGGCTTTGGATAGAATTACAATAGAATTGCGGTAGAATTTTGGTCGAATTTTGGTAGAATGGCGAGTTCTGGTGATAATTTGTCTGTAGCTTTACACAAGAGACTAGCATCAGGGGCTTTGGGTAGAATTACAGTAAAATTTTGGTAGAATTTTGATAAAATTACGAGTAATGTCAATAATTTCTGGTTATAATTTACTTATGTATTCATGTAAGAAACTAGTATATGTGGCTTTGGTAAAAATACGGTAAAATTATGGTACAATCTTGGTAAGATTTTAGTATAATTACGAATAACATTAATAAGTTCTGGTGATAATTTGTTTATGTCTTCATTTAAGAGATTAGTGTCAATGGCCTTGGTTAGAATTAATGTAGAATTTCAGTAGAATTATGGTAGAATTATGAGTAATATCAATAATTTCTGGTGATAATTTGTTTACGTCTTTATATAAGAGACCACGATATTTGGCGTTAGGTAGAATTACGGTAGGATTTTAGTAGACATACGAGCAATGTCAATAATTTGTGGTAATAATTTGTTTATGTCTTCATATTATAGACTAGAATCAGGGACATTGGGAAGAATTACGGTAGAATTATGGTAGAATTATGAGTAATGTCAATGAATTTTGGTGTTAATTTGTTTGTATCTTCATTTAAGAGACTAATATCATTGCATTCGGTTAGAATTACTGTTGAATTTAAGTAGAAATTTACGAGAATTACGAGTAATGTCATATTGTGTCCTCATTTGAGAAACCAGTATCAGTGACTTTGGAAAGAATAACGGTAGAATTGTGACTAATGATTTCTAGCGATAGTTTGTTTATGTCTTCGTTTAAAAGACTAGCATCAGTGGCTTTGGTCAGAATTACGGTAGAATTTTGGTAGATAACTGTTAGAGTTACGAGTAATGTCAATAACCTCTGGTAATAATTTGTTTGTGTCCTCATTTAAGAGACCCTTGGATAGAGTCAAGTATAGAGTCACTGATCAAGTATCAGTGACTTTGGATAGAATTACAGTAGAATTTCGGTAGAATTTTGGTAGTATTGCGAATAGTTCCAATTATTTCTGGTAATAAATTTTTTGTGTTTACAAATAAGAGATTAGCATCAGGGACTTTCGACATATGGAATATAGAACTTACAGCTGCCCCCGTCCTCCACTAGGGTACCGTATTCAATAGTATTGCACTTATTCATGATGTGTAACTATGATTGGCATAATTTCACACCAATTTAAATATAAGCAAAATCAACATATTTTTCACGATTCACAATTAATTTAGCTTTCCTCATAACAACCCTTTGTTTAACCTTTGTTATTATTCCTTTCTCAAACTCCTTCGTCTTATATTCACCCACATCAAACATGACTTTACATTTTTGTATTAGAATTAAGGTAGAATTTTGTTAGAATTTTAGTAGAATCACAAGTAATGTCAATAATTTCTGGTGATATATTGTTTATGTCTTTATTTAAGAGACTAGTATTAGTGATATTGGATAGAATTACGGTAGAATTTTGGTAAAAGTCTGGTAAAACTGTGAGTAATGTCAATAATTTCTATTGATAATTTGTTTATATCTTCATTTAAGAGATTATGTCTTCATTAGTGGCTTTGGCTAGAATTATAGTAGAATTTGGGTAGAATTATAGTTGAATTATGAGTAATGTCAATAATTTCGGGTGGTAATTTGCTCATGTCTTCATATTAGACAATAGTATTATTAGGCATAAGTGAAATTTAAGTAGAATTTTGGTAGAATTACGAATAATGTCAATAATTTATGGTGATAATTTGTTTATTCCGTCATAGAATTAGAATCCGTTATAGAGATAAAATTACTACAGTAGAATTTTGGAAGAATTTTGGTAGAATTCTTAGAAATACAAATGACTTCTAGCGGTAATTTGTTTATATCTTCATATAAGAGAGCAGTATCAAGGGCTATGGGTAAAATTTTGGCAGAAGTACAGTAGAATTACGGTAGAATTTTGCTAGAATTACGACTAATGTCAAAGATCTCTGATAATAATTTGTTTTCGTCTTCATATAAAAGACTAGTAGCATGGGGTTTGTGTAGAATTATGGTAAGGAGAAAGAAACACCGGCACGGAGAGAGGGAAACAAAAACACATAAAACACATACAAACACACTGAGTCAGACACAGAGACAGGCAAATCAACGCTTAAACACAGGCATGGTGATAAAGACGCAAAAACGCACAAACACACAGAGTCAGACGGATTGGATCTTTTTCTCACATGCCAGTAGGCTGGGCTAACCTGGCCAACCTAACCTACGCGCACAAGGTTAGGTTGCGCTCTGTCTCCCTCTCTCCGTGTCAGCACTTTTCAGCGTCTATACCGCAATTCCACCATAATTCTACCCAAAGCCCGTGATACTAGTCTCTTGTGTGAAGACAAAAACAAATTATCGCCAGAAATTTTTGACATTATTTATAATTCTACCAAAATTCTACCGTAATTCTATCCAAGTCTCCTGTTACTAGTCTTTTAAATGAAGAGCAAATATTGTAGAATTTCAGGAGAATTATGATATAATTATGAGTCATTTCAATAGTTTTTGGTGATAACGAGTTTATGTCTTCATATAAGAGACTAGTATCATGGACTGGGTAGAATTATGGTTAAATTGTGGTATTGACGCTCAGAAGCGCTGACAAGGAGAGAGGGAGACGGAGCGCCACTTAACCTAGCGAGCGTAGGTTAGGTTGGTTAAGTTAGCCTAACCTACTGGCATGTGAGAAAAAAGTTGAATTCGTCTGACTCTGTGTGTTTGTGTATTTTTGTGTCTTTATTGCCGTGTCTGTGTGTTTGAGCGTTGGCTTGCGTGCCTCTGTGTCTGACTCAGTATGTTTGTATTCATTTTATGTGTTTTTATCTCCCTCTCTCTGTGCCGGTGGTTCTTTGTCTTTACCATAATTCTACCCAAAGCCCATGATACTAGTCTCTTATAAGAAGAAAAAACAAATTATCATCAGAAATCTTTGACATTACTCGTAATTCTAGCAAAATTCTACCGTAGTTCTACTGCACTTCTGCCAAAATTCTACCGTAATTCTACCCATAATCCTTGATACCAGTCTCTTATATGAAGATTTACAAAATTACCGCTAGAAGTCATTTGCATTCCTCAAAATTCTGCCAAAATTCTTCCAAAATTCTACTGTAGTAGTTGACAAAGCCACTAATATTATTCTCTTAAATAATCGCATAAACAAATTATCACCACAAGTTATTGACATTACTCGTAATTCTACCAAGATTCTACTTAAATTTTACTTATTCC
Organism: Artemia franciscana; assembly: GCF_032884065.1. Taxonomy (NCBI): domain Eukaryota; kingdom Metazoa; phylum Arthropoda; class Branchiopoda; order Anostraca; family Artemiidae; genus Artemia; species Artemia franciscana. The sequence continues at coordinate 19,660,349 of NC_088875.1, read as the reverse complement.
CAATAATACCAGTGTCTGATATGAAGACATAAACAAATTATAACCAGAAATGAATGACGTTACTCCTAATTCATCCATAATTCTACCCAAATTCTACTGTAATTCTAACCAAAGCCACTAATGCTAGTCTCTTAAATGAAGACATAAACAATTTATCAACAGAAATTATTGACATTACTCGTAATTTACCAGACTTTTACCAAATTCTAGCGGTAATTCTATCCAATGTCACTAATATTAGTCTCTTAAATAAAGACATAAACAATATATCACCAGAAATTATTCACATTACTTATGATTCTACTAAGATTCTAACAAAATTCTACCGTAATTCTTATAAAAGAATGTACCGTCGCGTTTGATGTGGGTGAATGTAACACAAAGGAATAATAACAAAGGTCAAACAAAGGGTTGTTATGAGGAAAGCTAACTTAATTGTGAATCGTGAATATATGTTGATTTGGCTTATGTATCAATTGGTGTGAGATTATGCCAATCATAGTTACATATTATGGATAAGTGCAAGTACTAGTGAGTACTAGTACTAGTGGATAAGTGCAAGTACTAGTGAATACGGTACCCTAGTGGAGGAGGGGGCAGCTGTAAGTCTTATATTCCATATGTCGAAAGCCCCTGATGCTAACCTCTTATATGTAAACATAAAAAAATTATCACAAGAAATAATCGGAATTATTTCCAATACTACCAAAATTCTACCGTAATTCTACTGTAATTCTATCGAAAAAAGTTAATAATTTGAACTTTATTTTACATTTAATGGCTATCTGGATTTTTTATTTATAGCTTGAAAAGAAACTCCGAATATCTTGAAAATTGTCTAATTTTTGTAACGTCATTGGCAAACAGTGGAATGCTTTTATTTACCATTAAAATTCTCTGCAGCGCTATTACTATTCTTTTTTTCACGAGTTTTTAGTGTGATTTTTAACTTTTTCCTTGGGAAACATGAGACTAGAGAAATATAGAGTTGACTTATTCAGCTAGCTAGAATGGGGTATATAGGCAGGGAGTAGTGGAGTGATGTATTTAGGGGTGACTCGGATAATCTGATATATTTGGGGAAAAGGGTATGGACGGAGAGAGGCCGATCACTTTTGATTCTTTAAAAAGTGAACTACAACTTTCAATTTCCAATCAAATTAACCATCTCTGAAGTTTATACGAGCCTCCTTTCCATAGGAACCATATATGCTCCCAGGAAATAACTTACAACAACTATTTTTGGGCCCTGGGGGGCTGTGTTGCCACCAAAGTTTTGTTATCCGACCTTTGAACTATTTTTAACAAAATGTCTATCTCAAAATTGGTATATGATGCATTTGGGAAACAAAAGCACGGGGGGGGGGGGGGCTTAGCTGTCCTTTGGTCACTTTTGAATCGTAAGAAGTGAAAGGGAACTTTCAATTTTCAATTCAAAGAGCCCTCTCTGAAGTTTATCTCTCTGAAGTTTATACGAGCGTTCCTTCTATAAGAACCGTATATGCCCCCAGGGCAAAACTTACAACGCCTGCCCTGGGCCCCTTCGGTTTGTGTTGACCCAGGAAATTTGTTATACGACCTTTGAACCATTTTAGACAAAGTGGCTACCTAAAATTTTTATTCAATTTATTTTGGAAAAAAGGGCGTGGAGGGGCTATTTGCCCCTCCACGCCCTTTAAGGGGGTTGTATAAATAAGTTTATACAACCCCTTCTATATGAAGTGCCTCTGGAAAAAAACAATAGAGCCGTACGGCCTTCACTATAGGCTTGACAAAGCACAGTATTTAAATTAAAACCAATTTCGGATAAAACGCTGTATCTTCATTGTCCTGTGGTGGCGCAGGGGGTTTGACCTTAGCTTGGTATTACGGGACCCAGAGATCGAATCATGCTGCAGAAATGCACTGCAGGGCCGACGCAGGGACCTTGGTAGTCATTAATCTGATACTGTATCTTAATATACAAGATAATGAATGGCGTCATAACCACAGGTTACCGCCATGAATGATTGCATAGTAAATATGATGACCTCAGTTGTAACTAGGGGTTCGTTCTATATTTTAATTTTTATCTGTATAGATAGTAACAGTTAATTCAACAAAACTACCGCTCATCAAAAATTTTAACTCTATTCTATCCTAAATTTTCTCCAAATTATGTCCTAAACAAGACCGACTGACGAAACACAAGGCCGATGAATTGGAATCACAAACATTTTGAAAGCACTAAATCTAGAGCGTAGCGACTGTCGTAGTTTTACTGGCTCGTATTGTTTTATTAGGGTAAATTCGCTGACGGAAATATATACGGAAAATTAATAGAAGAATATTAGTCTCACTCGGTAAGAAACAAAATAAAAGTACTTAATATAATTGCAATATCACCGATGCAGTCGGTGAAAATGACCAGCTAGTTGCTGAAATTATTTGTCACCCCTCCAAACATTTTGGCTAATAATCCCTGTCGTAACAGCAGACTAATTTCATTAGAAGGTAGTTGGTCGCACTTCTTTGTCCCAGCCTCTCATCTGTGAACACATCCATCACAGGGCCATCTAGAGTTAAGACAAATTTCAATTTTTCAAGCTATTTTCTAGTTGGTTACACTTTAGATTTTGTGGGTGTGGCTTCCCAAATAGCTGATACCACATTTAACTTAGGCTCATACACTTCATGGATAATGAGAATAAACAACATTTTAGGGCTAGACGAACCTGCTAAGATGAAACTTTCAACGATGCTAGTAATTAATTAAATAAAAAAAACTAATTTTTTTAGCTGAAAGTAAGGAGCGACATTAAAACTTAAAACGAACAGAAATTACTCCGTATATGAAATGAGTTGTCCCCTCCGCAATCCCTCGCTCTTTACGCTAAAGCTTTAAATTGTTTTAAAAAGTAGAATTGTGGCAAAGAGTCAAACTTTAGCGTAAAGAGCGAGGGATTGCGGAGGGGACAACTCATTTCATATACAGAGTAATTTCTGTTCGTTTTAAGTTTTAATGTCGCTCCTTACTTTCAGCTAAAAAAAATTAGTTTTTTTTATTTAATTTCTGAACGTTTTTGAATTAATGCATGTTTGGTGTTGGCTCTCCGCACATAAATTATTAAAATGAAATTTGTATATTAATTCTTTTTTTGGCTAAATGGCTTTCTCTTAGTTTTGATCAGACGATTTTGAGAAATAAGGGGTGGAGAAGGAGGCCTAGTTGCCCTCTAGGAAGCTAGGCCTAGAATTTTAATTTTTAACGAACGTTTTTATTAGTAAAAAATATACGTAACTTAAGAATTAACTTACGTAAAAAACTTTAATAACCTTATATTTTTATTATGTATACGAGGGGATTTGTACCCTCGTTAATACCTCGCTCTTTACACTAAATCGTAAGTTTTGTCCCAATTCTTTAAGAATGACCCCTTAAAGAATAAATAGTTGAAATTACTAAAAATACTTTAGCATAAAGAGCAAGGTGTTTATCTCCTCCTAAATACCTCGCTCTTTATGCTAAAGTATTTTTAGAACCCCTCATATGCGTAATAATCTCTGTTCGTTTTAAGTTTCAATGCTACTTCTTCCTTTCATTTGAAAAAACGTTTTCATGTTTATTTTTCATTGTTTTCTTATAGTAATGCTAGAGAATCCTGCGCCCTTGTCATTGAATTTTTCTTCCCCATGACAGATTCCTCCAAGGAAAGATCCTCCAACATAGCCCCCTCTCCTCAGCCCCACCCCCAAACAAAATAAAATCCCCCTGAAAACGTCTGTACACTTCCCAATAACCATTACTATATGTAAACTGGTCAAAGTTTGTAACTTGCAGCCCCTCCCCCAGGGATTGTGGGGGAGTAAGTCATCCCCGAAGACATAGTTATTACGGTTTTCGACTATGCTGAACAAAATGGCTATTTCAAAATTTTGATCCGTTGACTTTGGGAAAAAAATGAGCGTGGGAGGGGGCCTAGATGCCCTCCATTTTTTTTGGTCACTTAAAAAGGGGAAAAAAAACAAAAAAAAAAACAAATAAACACGCACCTGTGATTTGTCTTCTGGCAAAAAATACAAAATTCCACATTTTTGTATATAGGAGCTTGAAACTTCGACAGTATGGTTCTCTGATACGCTGAATCTGATGGTGTCATTTTCGTTAAGATCCTACGACTTTTAGGGGGTGTTTCCCCCTATTTTCCTAAATAAGGCATATTTTCTCAGGCTCGTAACTTTGATGGGTAAGACTAAACTTGATGAAACTTATATATTCAAAATCAGCATTAAAATGCGATTCTTTTGATGTAGCTATTGATATCAAAATTCAATTTTTTAGAGTTTTGGTTACTATTGAGCCGGGTCGCTCCTTACTACAGTTCGTTACCACGAACTGTTTGATAAAACTGGCTGCTTTACTGTTATGAGTCCCATGTTAACTTTTGGGCCATTTATGGCCAAATACCGTATTAGCCATAAATATATTAATGCACCCATAGCATTATTACAGTCTATTACCATTGGTTTTTATTTCATGAACAGAATTGGCCTCCACACCCCAGTTTGTATCCGCCTATACATTAAAGAAATTTCCCATTTCTCACTGACATCTTTCTACTTGTTCCCGTAACCAAATATAAAATTTATCCGAGTCACCCCTAAATACATCATTCCATTCCACCCTACTGGAGCATATGCCACTATGACTGCAATTTTTGGTCTTGGCTGTGAAACTAGAATTATATTGTCAACATTGTATTGTAGCAGATTAACGACGCTTCTTGACTACTAAGGTCCCTGCGTTGGCCCTGCGGTGCATTACTGCAGCATGATTCGATCTCTGGGTCCCGTATTACCAAGCTAAGGTCAAAACCACTGCGCCATCACAGGACTAAAAGAACGACACGTTCCTCCACTCAGCCAACACGTCATTATATTGTTAACATATTCCTAAGCTAGATAAGATTTAAAAATTCCTTATTCATGTTAAGTCTTACTCCCTGCCTAAACACCCTATCTACCTAGCTGAATAAGTTAACTCTATATTTCTCTAGTCTCGTGTTTCCTAAAGAAAAAGTTAAAATGAAACCTGAAACTCGTTATAAAAAATGATACTAATATCTCTGCAGAGAATTTTGTTTGCCAATGACGTTACAAAAATTCGACAATTTTCAAGGTATTCGGAATCTCTTTTCAAGCTATAAATTAAAAATCTATATATCCATTAAATGTAAAATAAAGTTTAGTAATTAACTTATTGAATGGATTTGAAACTGGTGCTTTAAGAGAAATAGAAAATTATAGAAGAGGAAAATTAAAAAACAATTTTTATTTGATGATCTTTAATAGTGAATAATGCTGATTGTGCAACAGAAAAATCACCAAAACATGAGATTATATTGTTTTTTCGTCTTATCTATACTGCATTCATCTTTCGCATTAGCAAAGAATGATAAGCAGAAAGGAGGCAGTGTCGTTATCCTTGATACTCAAAACTTTGATCAAGTAATATCTTCTAATCAATATGTTTTGGTCAGATTTTACTCTCCTTCGTGTAACTATTGCAATAGTTTAGCCCCGGCATATAGCAAAGCTGCCCAGGAATTGGCTGCTGTGGGGTCATCAATAAAACTAGCAGAAATCAACCTGGCAGAAGAGCAATATATTTCCAATAGATATCGTCTTTCCGAACAGGAACCATTAAAACTATTCAAAAATGGCGTACTATTGGATTACACTGGTGGAACAACCTCAGAATCAATTGTTCAATGGCTCTTGGAAATAGCGAAGCAAGAGAATAATAATGTTGAAAAAGAGGCGACAGTAAAGAAACATAGAAAGAAGAAGAAACAAAGCAAAGAAGTGATTGTTTTGAGCCATCGGAATTTCAATAAAATAATCGATTCTAATGAATATGTTTTAGTCAAGTTTTACGCTCCTTGGTGCACCCATTGCAAGAATTTAGCTCCAGAATATGTCAAAGCTGCTGAGAAATTGGCAACTCAGGGGTCATTAATAAAGCTTGCAGAAATTAACGCAGAGGAAGAACGAGGTATTTCCAAGAGGTATGATATTTCAGGGTATCCAACCTTAAAACTATTCAAAGATGGCAAGCCATTAGACTACACTGGTGGAAGAATGGCGGAATCAATTGTTCAATGGCTCTTGGAAAAAGTGAAGGAAGAGGAGAGTATAGTACATAAAGAAGCAGAAGTAATTGTTCTGAATAATGACAATTTTACCAAGTTTATCGAATCCAATCAATACGTTTTAGTCAAGTTTTATGATCATGAGTGTGTCCATTGCCAGAAATTAGCACCGGAATACAGTAAAGCTGCACAAAAACTGGCTGATGAGGGATCATCGATAAGATTTGCCAAACTTGATGCCTCACAAGAAGAATATTTTGATTGGAAGTATAACATCACAGGCTATCCTACATTAATGCTATTCAAGAACTTCACAACTGAAAGTCCAATAGAATACAAAAGCGGTGGAAGGTCAAGGATGATTGTTGATTGGCTTAAAAAGAATACCGGACGAACCGCAACAAGTTTGAAAAATACAAATAAAGCCAAATCATTCATTAAAGACAATGAAATAGTAATTATTGGATTTTTCAAAGATCAGTCATCAGAGAAGGCTAAACGTTTTTTATCCGTTGCTGCTGATTTTCAGAATTACAAATTTGGAATTACTTCAGAAGATGAAATACTTCTTGGTCTTAACATCCACAATGAGACCATTGTGCTTTTCCATAAGTTAGACGACCGACGAACTGAGTTTGACGATAATTATACAGAGGAAGCAATAAGAGCCTTTATTAATAGAGAATCTTTGCCATTGGTTTTTGATTTAAGTCAGGCAGATGCTAATATTTTCACTGGAGGTCACCAATATCATTTTGTTATTTTCGTTTCAAAGATCTCTGAGCAATATAATCAAGCTCATCAAGCGGCTAAGCAGCTCGCAACTGAGTTTAGAAGACAAGTAATGTTTCTTATTTACGATACAGAAGAAGACAATTTTCTCGCTACACTTTTCGGTGCTAAACGCTCTGAATACCCAACAATGAGATTGGTTCGTATAAATTTACCACAGATTACTAGATACAAACCACAAAAATTCAGTCTTGCTCTAGAAACTATGAGAGCATTCATACAGTCTGTTCTTGATAATAAACTTCAGCCTTTTCTAATGTCAGAGGATATTCCTCAAGACTGGAATACTAAAGCACTGAAAACCCTAGTGGCTAAAACCTTTAACGAGGTAGTTTTTGATGCTGATAAAACGGTCCTAGTCTTATTTTATAGCCCGAGTCATCCACTTTCCACGATGACGATTCCTGTCTTCGAACAACTTGCAGAAAAATACAAAAACAAAAGTAGCATCGTAATTGCTAAAATTGATATTCTTGCTAATCAACTTGAAAGCATACCAACTGATAGTTTTCTTAGCATAAAACTTTTCAAGGAAGGAGACAAAAAGACTGTAAATTATAAAGGTACAGGAACCGTAGAAGATTTAAGTAAATTTATCAAAAAACACCGAAAGTATCTCTTTTATGGTAAAGATGAGCTTTAAGATTCATGATATGTTATTAACATTACTAAACTCTTGATACCAATCCCAACCTGAGTTATATACTAAAAAAAAATGAATTCGGATAAAATCTTGAAACACCAAAATGGACTTCAAAGAATGAAAATAAGCAGGTAAAATTTAGATAAACAGGATTTAAAAGCATAGTATACAAATACAGTACTATATATAACATCAAGGACATTAATAAAATGTACTTTGAATTTAAACTACAAAGTAAGAAGAATTTTAAAGATTGTCAGAAAGAGGGTGGGGGTCAGCAGTTTTGGCCTCATTTAACTCAAAACGACTTGCAAACCACCTTTCCAGCTAACATGTCTACATTCCAAATGCCATTTTCTTTATGCACAAATAACAGTTCAATAGGAACAAATCTTTTTATTTGACAGTGAAACAACAAAAATGTTTCATAGTGAAAATGAAGACATTTTCTTCCATTTATTTTTCTTATAATTTGCACAAACCTATCCCCTCCCCAAAAAACTTTTAAAGCGGCCTTAACCTCTAAAACCCTAAAATATTAATAAATTATTCGGAATAACACAAAGAATATGTTCAATATGATAAAGATTGTCTCTAAAATCAATTATTTAGTTGACAACACCATTACATTGTCGATATCGATGACCGCCTTATTTACATACTCAAAACATAGTTAAGATTTGGACAACTCTTATAGAGATTAAATAAAAAAAAAAAAAATTTTAACTGAAAGTAAGGAGCGACATTAAAACTTAAAACGACCAGAAATTACTTCGTATATGAAAGAGGCTGCTTCCTCATCAACGCCTCGCTCTTTACGCTAAAGTTTGACCCTTTCTCTCAATTCTTCTTTTTAAAACAGTAAAAAACTTTTTTTCGTTAAGATTCTATGACTTCTAGGGGGCGTTTCCCCCTATTTTCTAAAATAACGCAAATTTTCTCGGGCTCGTAACTTTTGATGGGTAAGACTAAACTTGATGAAACTTATATATTTAAAATCAGCATTAAAATGCGATTCTTTTGATGTAGGTATTTCCATTTTTTAGAGTTTTGGTTACTATTGAGCCGGGTCGCTCCCTACAGTTCGTTACCACGAACTGTTTGAATAGAATGGATTTAATACACCGATAATAAATAAGTAGAATTTAATTTAGATTTTCTAATAGCTGTATGCGCTAACTGTAACATGCTATTATTATTACTACTACTGACAACTCACCGCAGCACCAAGCCGCCTGAGGCCAACGTAGCTATGTACGCTCCACCTCGATCCCAATCTATTCAAGGCCTCCCTATTTACACGTTCCCAGGATGTTTTTTATTGTACACTAGCTATTGGGGTACACCAACACCTAGTTGGTGGGGGCGCTTCGCGCTCCCCCCAAGCCCCCCGCGCGCGTAAGTCGTTACGCGCCATATTAGTTACGCACCATTGTAGCTGTGTCCCTGTGTCCCACCTGTGTCCATATATATGTATATGTTTTTATATATATATGTAATATATATTACAAAGTTCTACGTAGAACTTGCGAATATACAACATTCTTCGCTGTCCCATTGTTTGTACATATAAATAGATTGTCAGGTTTACCGACTCTTGAACATGCAACGTATAATTGTCCATGGGAAAAACAATCCGTATTCAGATCTATACCTCATTATTCTAATGATGGCCCTTGAACTTTGTTGATGGTGATTGCTAATCAAACATTCCCTGTGTCCCCATCGTCATTTATATATCCCCCTATGCCCCCCGGCGTCCCCGTTGTAGTTGTGTCCCAGTCGTCATTTATAGTCGACAAACATGACGTCAGTCGACATACAAACATGACGTCAGTCGACACACACTTCCCAGTCGTCATTTGTTTCCCGGTGTCCCAGTCTGTAATTTCTCTTTGAGTGTCCCGGTCGTCATTTATATTCCCTGTGTCCCGGTCTGTATATACATTCGTTTTTGAATTGGTATATGATGAAATAAATTTTTTGTTTTTTTCCTTTTTTTTCTTTTTAGTTTTTTTTTGGTTTTTACCTATTTTTTTGCTTTTTATTGTTTTTCTTTTTTCTTTTTAGTTTTTCTTTTGTAGTTTTTACCTTTTTTAGTTTTTTTTATTTTTATTTTTTTTAGTTTTCTTCTTCTCCTTTATTTTTCAGTTTTTTCCTTTTTTTAGTTTTTTTTCTTTTTCAGTTTTTAGTTTTTTTTATTAGATTTTTTTTTCTTTTTAGTTTTTTTGCTGTTTTTACCCTGTTTTTAGTTTTTTTCTTTTTTTTTCTTTTTTAGTTTCTTACCTTTTTTTAGTATTTTTTTTAGTTTTTTAGCTTTTTTAGTTTTTTTTAGTAGTTTTTACCTGTTTTTTTATTTTTTTTTTAGTTTTTTTTCTTTTTTAGTTTTTTTTTTCTTTTGTATTAATGCTAAAGCCAAGGTTCGAGCCTGGAACCTCTCGGACCTAGAACCTGGAACATAACGCTTTACCAACTCAGCTACTTCGGCTTGAATACATTTACCTTTTTTAGTTATTTTTTATTTTTATTTTTATTTTTTAGTTTTCTTTTTCTCCTTTATTTGTTAGTTGTTTTCCTTTTTTTAGTTTTTTTTTCTTTTTCAGTTTTTTTTAATAGTTTTTATTTTTTTTTCTTTTTAGTTTTTTTGTAGGTTTTGTCTTTTTTTTTTGTTTTTTTTTTTTTACTTTTTTAGTTTTTTACCCTTTTTTAGTTTTTTTAGTTTTTTAGCTTTTTTATTTTTTTTTAGTATTTTCTTTTTAGTTTTTTTTTGTAGTTTTTATCTTTTTTAGTTTTTTTCTTCTTTTGTATTAATGCTAAAGCCAAGGTTCGAACCTGGAACCTCTCGGACCTAGAACCTGGAACATAACGCTTTACCAACTGAGCTACTGTATTTGTATTTGTATCGGATTAACGACGCTTCTTGACTACTAAGGTCCCTGCGTCGGCCCTGTAGTGCATTCCTGCAGCATGGTTCGATCTCTGGGTCCCGTATTACCACGCTAAGGTCAAACCCATGAAGTCGACACACAAACATGACGTCAGTAGACAGACACACAGACAAACAACTTATTTTTATATATATAGATAACGTCAATACATTTCCGCTTCTTTATCTAATTTTCTATTAAATAATCCCCCCGCCCTAAAAAAACAAACATTTATATGCTATTTTTTTACTTTAATATCTCATTTCAAAAGCACAATTTACTGATCTAAATTTTATTCTTTCTCTATTTTTTTTTTTAACTCATTGGCTACAACTTGACCATCGAAATGGTTAGATAAGTTTTACCTATTAACACGTATTATATTCCGACAAAAAGATAGATAAAGAAGACATCTAGATATAAGGTAGGAGCCATGAAATGGACGGAAGGTCAAATTGATGATTCAATCCGTAACTAGGATGAATCAAAGATTAAATAAAACTTTTAATATTGCAAACTTCAAGTACTTTTTTAAGAACAGAATCCATGTAAGCCAGCCAGGGTTTATATTTTTGCTGTTTATTACTTACTTACTTAAATACTTCCATATGGCATTTTCAAATCCAAAATTCTAAAAATTATTTCTATGACAAATCTCTGTTAATCTTACTTCCTCGTTCGGATTGTCGGAGGTCTAGGATGTATCAAATTCCTTTTGTAACCTCTGAAAGGTCAAGGTTTTCGATTAGATACCAAATACCCTTCATTGCTAACAATCATAAGCTGAATGATAAAATTCTGTTTGATCCATCCCAAAAATCTCAGCAAAAATCTCAGCTAAATTTAAAAAAGCAAATATTAAAGATTGTTTGCTAAAATTTTGATTATTCACCATTGATGATGGAAATTTAAATTATTTGATCTCCTTATTTGTGTGTTTGTTTTTGTGTCCCTGTGTCTGGGACGGCCTCCCACGCCCCTCCTGCTTGATATTTATATATTTACTTATCTTTTATGAGTTTTTTTTTCTATTTTATGTGTCTTCTACCGTATTATATTTTGAAATCATTATTACGATGAGATGTTGATGTTTTTTCTTATGTTTTTGCACTGTCCCAGCCTTACGAGCTCTGCTCTCTGTTGGGGCATAATATTGTTTGTGTATTTTTTGAGTTGAATAAAGAAAAAGTTGAAGTTGAACACTTTATCTAATACCGTCAGAGGCACTAATATCACTGAGTTTTTATTTATTATTTTGAAACCCTTCACCACCGCCACCTCCCTTGCCCCCAAGGACATTCTTTGTTTCAATGAGCATAGAAACTAACGAAGTTTTGGCCTATAAATGTACTGCTAGCAAAAAGCAGTTGCGTCTTCGACGGGAGGCAAGGGGGCAGTTGTCTCCCTAATAATTTGAACAGAAATTATTAAGTAGCCTACCTTTAATATTTGAAAAGCTCGTTTTAAGTGTCAAATTTGCTCTTTAATTTGATCAGATAAATTTTTTCAACTAATCCATGCTTGTTTTAAACATAAGGGAAACAAGAAAAATAGGGGTCCATTACACTTCATAATTCGTTCCACATTAACATTTTTCCAAATATCCTGCCTTTGAAACCTTATCATCAAGTAAAATTGTGAACCTAGTTAATGGAAAATTTAAAAAATGTTCTATGCTTCCTGTTTCGCCAAATTTGCTCAGGTCATTTTTTCCCCTGATATTGACGGTGCTTTTACTTTCTAAAATGTATCAGTTTAAGATCAGATTCTCTTGTTTTAAAACTTTCAAAAGTGGAAATGAATACACCGTTTACATATACAAATGGAACAGAAATGGAATCATTGAAGAATAAGAAGGTAGATATTCAGTGATTATAATTTCTTGAATGAAAAAGAAAATAAAACTTACTGCTTTTTATAATGATATTTGTACTATAGCTAGATAGGTCAAATCGATTGTAGTTTGGTCATGGAATTCGGTAGAGGTGGATCCGCTCCAGGAATCTTTTATTCATTTCAATTTGTATTTCCATTATTTAATTGAAATTCCGATTCTCTTATTTGACATTGAAACACCTAAAAAGTGGTGATAACGTCCTACTCCTTACGTTTGAGACTCACAAACTTACCCATAAATGAAGAACTGCCTATTTTCACAGTTTTCTAAATATTTCCCTAAAAGAAAATTGACATAAATTGGCTAAGAATTATGACCGGAATTAGTCGCATTTCACACAACGCCAGCACTACATGAGGGACATTTATCTCTGCATCAGCAATGTGTACGAAATGTCTGCTGATAATAGGATAAAGTGAATTGTGTTGCGAGAGCAACACTTTGGTTTTGTCCTGTTTTTTTCCTATGCCGCCGATGTCGGCTTATTCCTGGAAACTGGTAAGGGTCTAACCTGTGCGAAGTGTGGACCTCAGGCCGGATTGATGAATATGGCATTACATTTTGGAAAGCTCCGCAGAATTCATGCCTGGGGCCAAAAAGGATGATTTTTGCTTGTTCACGAGCCAGGGCCTATGGTGTGCGAAGTGAAGTGGAGTTATATAGCCTATGTCAGAGAGGAGTATCTGAAGTTGTGCAGACAAGCTTTCGTTTCATCAAACCATGTTTCTGCTTTCGAGTGGAAAGCTCCGTTCTAGCAGGCAAGCAGGCAGGCACCACTTTCAAGTTGAAGATGGACTAAAATCTATAAGTGTTAAACGTATGCGGCAATTACCCGGCCCCACAGCCAATATATCTTCTTTGAGTGATAAATAGAAAAATTTACAGAAGCAAAAAAGCGGCATTTCCCCACGGGTCCGAAAGTGCTGCCGTGATTTCGGCTGGGTTTATCATTTGTTTTTTCGGACTTGGGATTGAGGTAGAGAAATGTTATCAGATGTACCTCTTAAACTTTGAAATTCTGTCATTGCTAAAAAAATTGGAGCTTATCCTTTGCTCCTTTCTAAGTGGTGACGTTAGAAAGTTGGCCTACGACAAAAAAATCAACTTTTGAACTAAGACAGATAGAATTTTTTTTCGACGGCAATCGATAGCTCTTGATGAGCTGATCAAAGTGTATGTCATCCATTTTTTGATACAAAAGTTCCTTCATGAGATATACTAGTTTGAAAGTTTCAAGGGGTTGACAACTTCAGTATTAGGGTACACACTGAAACCAAAAATAAGCCGATACCAATTGTGAGACATGAAGGGGACTTGTAAAGAAAGGTCAGCTGTTAGCTCATAATCGTCTTCGGCAGTGAGGGGTTTGCAAATTTTGCTATTTGGTGTACCTATTATTTGTTGCCAGTGTATTTGATGATAAGACCAAGTTGGTTCCAGTGGTAAGACATGTAGGGGACTTGTAAGTAATAATCGTCTGTTAGGCTACAATCATCTTTAGTGAGGAGGGGTTTGTAACTTTTGCTAGTTGGTGTAGCCTACCCATACTCACTGTAACCTAGAATTAAGTGTTTACGCAACGGGTACAAACGATAACGTAAAACAACGAGGCAGTTTCGTAATAATTAATAGAGTGTCATCTACGGTATTTAGATCCTGAAAAGTCACGGATAGCTTTATAATAGGAACTAGACTAAATAAGATATTGTTCCAAGTCTTGATCTGTCACGATGTCTACGATTGAAAAGGATAAAGTTCAACTGCCTGCAAATTCAATTTAGTCCCTTCTTTCGATATTCTTTTGTTATTGTTGTTTTTCAACGCTGAGGAATAGCCTTTGATCATGTGATTACTGATCGCGTTTTTCTTTGAACATAACGTTTTAAAAGCTTCGATAGGCTCACAACTTCAGCGTTTAACCGATAGCAAAGAAACAAAACTAAAGTGTTGCTCTCGCAACACTTTATTCGGCGAAGCCGGACAAAGGTTGCCGCAACACCTCACGTTGCTCAGGCAACGTAGGTCTAATTTAAACCAAATATGTTCATTTTTCTCAAAACTTGAAATTTTTCTGTGCAGGTATAAGCAGTACTAACCGATTCTCTTTTTCGAACGTTATCAGTTTCATCATGGAGTACTAGTAGACACGGTTTTGCTTGTAAAGGGAATTACAGACGTAAAAACAATATTCAGTGTAACTCCCCTCTGGAAATGGATACTCCCCATACCCTGTTTTAAACAAGAAAATTTTTGTGATTTTTTTATAGAATTCTTTTTTTTTACAAATATACAAAGGGAAAGGTAATTTACAAACTCTAGGAGTCAATCTTCCCTTCCAATTGACATCCCTGGCAATTTTTAGTTAATTTAAGGTTTCAGCCACGATGATGGCAAGAATTGTTCAGATTGTTTTATATTCTTTGTCAAACAATGCTCAACGAATAAGTTAATAATCCTTACTTACTTAGACCCTCCTACGCTTGGGGCACATAGGGCAGCGACGGTTGACTTCCAACTTGACCGATCTTGTCCTAAAAACCAAAATTTTATTAAAAGTGAAAAAAAACTTTAAACTTTACATTAAAAGTAAAGACCAAAGTTCATTAAAAGTGGCTCGGAGACTCATCGCCTCTTTCTCCAGGGATCTACCAAGTGTGCTGCTTTGTCTGCAAATCATTTGAATGCTGGATGGGGTCCAACACCATAAATCGTGTGGGAGGTGTCTATCGCTCATGTAGGTTTTATGCCCCCAATGCTTCCATCTTCTCATTTTGACCTCGTCGGTCACCAGTGGTTGTTTGGTGTCAGCCTTAATCTGGGCATCCGTTACTCTATCGGTCCAATGTACCGCAAATTCTACGCAGGCAATTATTCTCGAAGCCAAGTAGCTTTTCTCAGCATACTTTGAAAGGCTCCAGGACTTGCATCCATATAAAAGTACACAGAGTACATTACTCCTTAACAATCGCAATTGGAACTTCTGACAGTAGTATCTGTATCTCCAATATTCTTCAGTTGAGAAAATGCTCCACCTGGATATGCTATGCGTAGCAAGACTTCTGTCACAATTCCCATCTTGGGGAATCGTACTACCGAGGCACTTAAATTTTCCTCTTCTATATCAGTGCCTTAGTATCGAATCCCAGCTAATATGGTCGTCAAAACAGCGTTTGACATACTTTTCGTTTTATTAATATTGATCTTCAGGCCCATAGGGGCAGCTTTTGCTGCTAATTCATTCAGATTATGTTGAATGTCCTCTTGGCAGTGAGCTATGAGAAAAATATCGTCAGCAAAATCGCTGTCGTGTACTTGACGCTCGAGGCTTAGTTATATGCCTCCTCTAAAGTGGAAAGCTCGAAGAGCAAAATCAGTAAGTATTGCGAATAATATTGGAGAGAGTAAACATCCTTGACGAACACCGGAATCAAGAGGGAACCACTCTGACAGCCCATTTTCCATCTGGGCTGCACAAACCTGTGCAGCATACAGGGTTGTAGTCATATTCACAATTTTCTGAAGCATTTCATACGCTAGGAGAATTTTCCACATTGCCTCTCGGTGCAGAGAGTCAAATGCTTTCAAGAAGTCTATAAACATTGAACATATAAGAAGTTTATAAACATTGAACATATAAGAAGTTTATAATTCAAACTTTATTTTTGGAATAATTTCAAATTTCAAATATGGTCGCTATTTAAATGTGAGAAATATGTCAGAATATAATGTTACATAATCAGTGCTATTGTGTTGCCTATGATTTTTGTTTAGGCTTTATGTGGCCCATTGATATCAATGCTATTTATCAATATAAATTGGCGAACGCAAAAAACAATCAATCTAATAAAAAATCATAAATAATATTTCAATAAATCTCGTATATTAGAAGTTTACTACAACAAATTAAGTCTTACAGAGTAAAATCTTATTCAAAATTGCAAGCAAATGAATAGCGCAGTCCCTGGGAGAATAAATTATGAGATTAAGCATCCTGTGCTGGACGTGAGGGTTGATAGATGTGGAGGAGGAACAAGTACTGCAGCATTAGTTGCGAATCTGGCAGAAAAAAGCCAGGTGTATATGACATTCACCTTTGACCATCCGAAAGCTTGTTTAGGCTATACTACTGTCGTTTGCAGCAGCTCATTGCTGTCAATTTTAGTAAAAGCCAAGCTTATACTTATGATTGTTTAATGTTTGCTTATGGTTTTAATGTATTACGTAATGTTTCTAAATTCACCAAGTAGCATATTAGTTAAATAGTTACTTTTCTTCATTACCACTGACTAGTACCTACTCTTCCACCCCTCCCCCTTTCATAGGATTCATTTTTAATAAACTGCTCGGTGATATATACTCTGATTTCATTTCAATTCAATTTTTTTCCATCCATGCAAGAGGATGATTCTTTTAATTTTTTTTCTTTCTTGTCGTTGGTTTTAATTTATCAATCTTTTGCCTATTTTTTTCTATCAAAAGAGGTCTTTAATCTTTTTTTTCTTTAAATATATATTTCGAACTGATGCTAGCTTCGTGGAAGTTTTTACCCAAAGATATTCTTTTGGCCTAATGTCACCGACTTAACTTTTTTTTCCTTTATTTTTCTGCGTTTCATTGTTTTCATGACTATTGCTACCAACACGTCTACTCCAAACCTGATTTTTTCACTGGTGCAACTAAGACACCAACCACAGTTTTTGTGACGAAATGAACCCTCTCTCGACTTTTTAAGAACATCCGTTACACAAGAAATAAAGAATATATGGCAGTCAAATTGCTGTCTACTTAGTCTTCACTAGCACATTGACCATGATAAGAACTTGTGTATTTGCATCAGACACGCAATTCTCTTCTGCTTCCTATGTTTAAAGGCTAGCTGGCAAAGGGCCTCACTAGTGAACATGATAAGGAAGATGTTTTCCTTTTTTCACTGTTTTCTCACTTGGTGGTCTATAAACCGTAAACTATCGGTTTGTCATTTTTTGGCATACATTAACATTACAAATTAAGACAGTCAGGGCCGGATAAAGGGCGATTCGAGTGATTGAACCCCACATTTGAAGGGCCCCACGTTGCCATCAAAACGAACAAAAAAAAAAGATTCGAAATTTAAAGCAAATTGTTTTTGACAATAAGGAATAAAATATACTTATTCTCAGTTTACATTGCTGAATGAGATTTATTAATGTAGTTGTTCCAATATAATATAAGAAGCTGATAACCGAAGTTCATATGAAATTTATTGAATTTAATCGAGATAGTTCTAAATTAGAGAGATTTTACGCTACATACTTGAACTACTTTATTTACGAAAACGACTATGCGAGTATGTTTTATCCAAATATTTAATATATGGAGATCCCACAAAAAAATCCAATGCGGGGACCCATGGCAACTACTCAATCCTGTTTCTGAAGACAGCATTTCACAGTAAGTCTAAATTTCAACTTGGAAGGCAAGTATAAATAGAACACATTCAACTGGAAGAACATATTCAACTTGGAAGAACATATTCAATAAAATTTACTAATCCTTATTAACTATATAAAACCACAACTCAACAACAAACGTTCCTTCAAATTTCTGTGATTCAGTAAGCATCACGGGTATCAGATTGGTATCCAAATCGCTAGTGTAGGCTGACGGAAGGGCCTCTCCACAACTCCCTGCAGCATACTCAGGCTGAAAAAAATCAAGATGAATTCAGAGTAGAATAATAGCGGACAATGATTACTTACTCACTAACGAACTCATAAAAACACGTAAAAAGGAACAGATGGAAATAAAATGACAATGCATCCTGGGCCAAATCAGAACCCAAAAATAGTCACTGGTTGATTCAATATTTTCTTCTTTATATTAGTAGTATGTTTTCCATTGACTAATCTCCCATCGCTTTTTAACACTTTTTAAAATTATCAGTGTGTGAGCATAAAATAAATTATTTTAAACATTATAATACGTTGAAAAAGCTTAGAAACCAAATTTAAAAAGAAACATAGCATCATAAATATTTGTTCAGGCACACTAAGTAATGCATTTCTATGATAAAGAAACACTAGATGACATAGCAAATATATAGATATATATTTGGCTAAAAGGCGTAACTGTAGTTTGAATTGACTCTGGCACTAAGCTTTTTGTCCCGTACTATAATAGGCATTTTGTCACATAACTTCTATATTTGACAACACTGAGGGAGCAAGAGTTTTAAAAACAAACATGAGATTTCCCAGTAGACAAAGCTCATGTAATGAGAAGAATCTTAGTTATCCAATTGTCTTCAAAGCCCTGTGGAAATGGCCAGTCAAGAATCTTCGAGAACCTCATCTTATGAGATCTCCAATTGCCTTCAAATGGCTCATAGAAATTTATAGACTATTTGAATTACCCTTATTCTATGACTATCTACATTATTTCTGGACTGATAGACTATTTAGGGACTGATAGACTATTTATGGACTGATAGACTATTTATCAACAATCGAAATTAAATCATTTTTATACAATTCTTAAAAAGACTTATGCCAGCTTTGCCTCTACCTCAGACAAAACGCTTCTGTCTAAATCCTGCCAAAAATTGCTCTTGGTAGTACTTCCACTCCCCTTCCCTCACAAAGAACTTCCCTTACTCTTGGACGGGTGCATCTGCAAGCATTAAAGCGTTATGTTATATTTACAATTGGCTTATTTTTCCCTGAGTCTATCAAGGAGGCACACTCGTGCCTCTATAAAGAGGCGACACACGACAATGTTAAGCGATCTTCGGTTCCAGTGGTCGCAGACGGATGGGGAGGGATGCATTTCGTAGCCCGAGCTCCAACTAAGAAACCTGCAAAATTTCATCCCCCTCCAACTTTTTCTTCATGGGGAAAATCTGGCCGAAAGTTTCGACCTGTCAACCCAAGCCCCCCTTTAACGTTGTCCGATCGGGCTGAAATTCACAAGTTAAGGTCCCCTAGGGCCCAGGAGCTTATCCGCGAAATTTCAGCTTGATCCGATAACTCCTTCCCTGTTTTCCAGAAACCACGCATAGCCACTTAAAATTCATTTACTTTCTTTTTCGCCACGCCTACAGGTCACATCCGACATCGGATCTGGGTGTACGAAGACTCATTCGATGCGGAATTCTCCGAGTAAGTGCCCATGAAAGTTTCGTAGGAAAATCTTAACCCCCCGAAAGTTTCGACCCTCCAACCCCCCACCCCTTTTAACGTTGTCCGATCGGGCTGAAATTCACAAGTTAAGGTCCCCTACGACCCAGGAGCTTATCCGCGAAATTTCAGCTTGATCCGATAACTCCTTCCCTGTTTTCCAGAAACCACCCATTAGCTATTTAAATTAACGGATTTCTCTCCATAAGAGCCCATGTTAATTTGAAATTTTTAAAAGCTATTGAGAAGTTATATTAACACACATGCAAGTTATTAGCTCAGTTGGTAGAGCGTGAGACTTTTAATCCTCTGGTCAAGGGTTCAAGTCCCTTACGGGCGATTTTTTTTCACAACATCAAAAAAATTTTGATAACACCTGGACAGCTTATCATTTGAGAGATAACAGAATATTAGCTTCTTATGAGCAAAAGAAACATTTCGGTCATTCTATCTATTTTTTTTTCTATTTTATACAATGATTTAAAAGCGGGGGTGGGTTCCTCTCCTAATTCCTGTACGAGGAGTACAGGAACTATTAAATTACATCCACCATGGATTGTAGAAAAACGTACAGAATTAATATGAAAAAAAATTAAACCTGTACAAAAGAGTCTTTAAAAGCGGGGGGTTTGCCTCTCCTAATAGTCTTCTTATAGTCCTAATAGTCTAATAGTCCCATGTTAATTTTTGAAATTCTTAAAAGTTACGAATATCAACATTCAAGTACATCAAAATAATCAGCTCGGCACGGCGAGAATGACTGCAAGCATCATAAAAATCCAGCTCCATTCCAGAAAAATTTTTGATAACACCCGGACAGCTTATCATTTGAGAGATAACAGAATATTAGCTTCTTATGAGCAAAAGAAACATTTCGGTCATTCTATCTATTTTTTTTTCTATTTTATACAATGATTTAAAAGCGGGGGGGGGGGGCGGCAGCCACCCAAGTTCCTCTCCTAACTCCTGTACGAGGGGTACAGGCGTTATTAAATTACATCCACCATGGATTGTAGAAAAACGTACAGAAATAATATGAAAAAAACTTCGTTTTCTTAAAGAGTTAAAGAGGCTGCGTCCCAAAGTCGAACCTTAAAACGTACAGGAATTAGAAGAGGCAGTTGGGGGGCTGCCGCCCCCCAAACCCCCAGCTTTTAAAGACTCTTTTGTACAGGTTTTTTGTTTTTTTGCTAACCCCCAGCTCTTGGCTTCGGAAAGGCCCTCTTTTAATTAACAAAAAATTGAAATGAATGAATAATGGAATAACTTCGAAAAATGTTAAACACAAGAGGACAGGAGAACCATTGCGCCGAAACTAGTAATTAGTAACAATGAAGTCCCCCTCCAAAAAAAAACCTGTACAAAAGAGTCTTTAAAAGCTGGGGGTTTGGGGGGCGGCAGCCCCCCAACTGCCTCTTCTAATTCCTGTACGTTTTAAGGTTCGACTTTGGGACGCAGCCTGTTTAACTCTTTAAGAAAACGAAGTTTTTTTCATATTATCTAAGAATGTAACCATAAAAAGAATTGAGCCTGTGAAGTGACTTCATGCTCTACATCTGTATATTTCTTTTTCAAACTGATTTTTTCAGCAAATGGTAAAATGCTTTCAGTCTAGCTGCAATAAACAATAAAAGTGAAGGTGACAACTAAAATTCACACCACTTTTCTTTTCTTGTCTTTTTGGTACTGTCGTCATTGAGATAAAAGAAAGAGGGTCCTATTTTAAATTTAAGGAAAAAGAATTCATTAAAATTTTCTGCCGACTTCTACAGAAGTGCAGCTACACATGTGTTTTGGCATAAAGATAATAGGTGATGACTTTAAAGCAGACAATGAATCTCCAAGCACTTATGCTGACAGAGCTTAAGAATCATCAGAATCCATTAAATCTTTTTAGGCTTTCATGGATTTCGCAAAGATATTAGTAGTGAATTTACATGTGTATCGAAGAAAATTGCCTTGAAAACGAAGGACGATGGTAATACCATTAATTCTAAATTAATGAACGCCGATACTTTTCTAAAGGATATAATGCATACGATGTGAATAACACAATATCCAACCTGATAATATGGGAAGCTCCCAAAACACATTAGCTGACAATAGGACGTACATGAAGTCGTAATGGCAGGTAGCTACTGAAGGAGATAAGACACCCTAAAATATAGTATTACTAGCAAATGAATTGACTTCTTGGTCATCTATCGCCATTCGTTATGGGCGACAGCTCGGATAAGGCTAAGTTTTTAACCTTTAGCCCTTGCAAATATAGACTTGTACCATCTCCTATTACTCTCTACAATTGACATCTTGGGCTTCCAACCCTTGCTTGTTTCTTATATTAACGTTTGTTTTTTGTTTAATTTTCAGTTTGTTTGTTTTAACGTTTGTATTAACGTTTGTATACTGTTATACAAAATTAAGCGAATATAATACAATTACAAAAAATCAGATAAATAAGAGTTGGCAAAAGAATATGCTATCAAAAATCGGAAATATTGAAATAATGAATTTGGTGATAAGCCCCTTATTTGTAGTGCTTTATTAGTTATTACTTATTTATTAGTAATTGCTTATTAGTTAGTGCCTTTGCTTTAGCTTTTTAGATAAGTTTTGTCATTTGATGGTCTGGGCTGTTGGACAAAAATTTCTTCTTGTTGTTCAAATGACATATCTTTCCAAACCATTGAAAATTAAATCATGTGATGTTGGTTGGTATTCAGTTTAAAAATCTGAAATGTTGAAATAATGAATTTGGAGATAAGCCCCTTATTACCACACATGTAAATTAGAACCTTTTTGATATTTCGCTTTAAATAGAATTGATGATTTTAAAAAATAAAAAAAGACATGTTTTCAACAGATATTGACAGAAAGGATACAATTGTAAGTTACTGAGTTTAACAAGAGCTAAGAGCTCATATGGCACTTGTGATGATGTCAGAAGAGCCAAGAGCTCATATGGCATGAGTTCCAGCAAAATTACAAGAATCAATAGATTTATTTAAAAGGAAAATCAGAGGGTTAATGCCGGTCGTGATTTAATATAAGAGCTCTGAGACACGAGGTCCTTCTAAATATCAAAATTCATTAAGATCCGATCACCCAATGGTAAGTTAAAAAAAAAACCTCATTTTGTCTAATTTTTCCTCTCCCTTCAGCCCCCCAGGATGGCCGAATCGGAGAAAACGACTTTAAAAAGTCAATTTTTGCAAGTCCCTGACACGTCCACCAATTTTCATCGTCCTAGCACGTCAAGAAGCACCAAACTCACCAACACACTGGACACCCCTAACTCCCCCAAAGAGAACGGATCCAGTCCTATTACGTCAATCACGTATCTACAACATTTGCTTATTCTACCCACCACGTTTCATCCCGATCTCTCCACTCTAAGCGTTTTCCAAGATTTCCGGTGTCCCCCCTCCAACTCCCCCAATGTCAACAGATATGGTCAGGGTTTAAAATAAGAGCTCTGAGACATGAGTTCCTTCTATATATCAAATTTAATTAAGATCCGGTCACTGGTTCTTAAGTTAAAAATACCTCAAATTTTCTAATTTTTCCGAATTAACACACCCCCCCCCAACTCCACGAAAGAGAGCGGATCCATTCCAATTATGTCAATCACGTATCTAGAACTTGTTCTAATTCTTCCCATCAAGTTTCATCCCGATCTCTCCACTCTAAGCGTTTTCCAAGATTTCTAATTACCCCCTCCAACCCCCTATGTCCCCGGATTCGACTCGAATTGAAAATAGAGCATCTGAGACATAAGATCTTTGTATATATCAAGTTTCATTAAGATTCGAACACCCATTCGTAAGACAAAGCTACCCCAATTTTCATGTTTTCAAAGATTTCCGGTTTTCCCCCTCCAACTCCCCCCAATTTCACCAGAACCTAGTCTGGTCCCTGATACGCCTGCCAAATTTCATCATCCTAGCTTATCTGGAAGTGGCTAAACTAACAAAACCAGGACCGACAGACGGAGAGACCGACAGAATTTGCGATCGCTATATGTCACTTAGTAAATACCAAGTGGAATGAAAACAGAATAGGATCTATCATTTTACATATTCCTGGTATTTGACTTATCTTCTATTTTGAATTTTCATTTTTTTTTCTTTGAAGGTGTAGTTGTGTTTGAGAGCTAATAGAACGACAGTGTTATAATTATATGGACTATAAGGGCTTTCAAGTTAAACTAACTGAATCTGTTTACTTATTTTCACGATTCAAAATGGAAATACTGACAAAAATAAGGTACTACCCTAAAACCTCCTAATTTTGGTACACCCCCCAAAAAAATCTTTAAAAAAATTCCAGATTTCAAGCATGAATGAAGGGCCAAGGAGGGCCAAAGAGGCGAAAAATTTTTGACTTTGATGCATTCGGTACTTCAAGCAGGCGGCACTGTTAATTGAAGATGATAGATATAGAATTAAAATAAATTCAAGCTGTACAGCAATTTAATAGTTTTACTTGTTTGTATGGAAAAAGGAAGGTAAACAGTGCCTTTTAAAGTGATAATAGCCAAGATCTGATGGCCTGAAGTTAAATGGCTATGACCGTACCATATACTTCGCTCAACTTTTAAGACCAATGAACATTTACTAGATAATTTAAGAATGCGAATAAAGGTCTCTTTAGAACGAAAACCTGGACCAATCAATTACAGCAAAACCATAGATTATTAGGGCATTAGGCCTATAGTGAATAATACGAATTATCGGTTTATGCATGAACTAG
Organism: Artemia franciscana; assembly: GCF_032884065.1. Lineage (NCBI taxonomy): Eukaryota > Metazoa > Arthropoda > Branchiopoda > Anostraca > Artemiidae > Artemia > Artemia franciscana. The sequence continues at coordinate 19,636,053 of NC_088875.1, read as the reverse complement.
AACACAGCTATTAAACGGAATACCATATCCAAATTTGTAAGCTTGCACATACTCATTTTGTTTTCATTTTTAACAGATTGTTCACTGTTCACTCATTTTCTCCCTCTTCAGATTGCTTAATCTTAATTATACTAATGACCCCCCCCCCTACACCTTAAAAAAACCATAAATGTCATATACACCGAAAAAGCAGGCTCAACCATACCTGAAAAGAAAAAAACCTTAAATGTGAATAGCAGCAAACTTGAAGAAATGAACTTACTTCAGCTGAGTCAAGGGTCAATCGAACAGCCATCAAAGAAAGACCAGCCTCTGACAAGCTGTCTAAATGCTTTGAAAGAGCACTGCAAGTTGAATTAGCAATCGCTTCGCAACTCTTTGAGAGTTGAGGTGGTGGCGATGAGACAGAATCCTCTTTGTCTCTTTGGATGATATACAAGTCATTCCATCTAATTGCTTTTTTATTGCATTGAAGCTCCATGCCAGAACGAACTTTTGTTGATTGTTTGCCAGCTAGTGACATGTTATCGATGGGACTTATTACCCTAGAAATAACACTAAATTAAAATTGTGTTATAAAACGTAAAGCCATGGTGGCACAGTGAGCATGATCTCTGTTTGGCAATAGAGCCCGAGTTCAATCTCAGCTGGTACACAAGCCTGGAATCGCATGGAAATTATGCATCAGCGTCTCCAAACAATCCAACAAGAAGGCTCATTTAAACAGAACAAACCCAGATAGACATAGACATAGAAAAAGAAAGATTACAATACTTATGGTGAATAAAACAGCGCCCTATTTATCTTTTCATTTTTCTATTTTGAACACAGCCAGCATCATTTAAAGCATTTTCAATGAAAAACTCTGGTTTATTTTGAGTGCTTTGATATACCACAAAAAAGAAAAAAAAGATAGCACCAAACAAAGAAAAACTAAGAAAGAAAACAGTTTGGCTAAGCCCGCTACAGAAAGACACACTTTGGCTATCCTATTTTCAGTTATTCTGTTTTTCATTATCAATTTGGTCAGGTCCTTGAAAAACGAAAAGAACCGCATTCAATATTTATACCAAAAAAAGACGAAAAACCTCTCAATATTCTGGACATTTTTTTCTTCAGATGAAATTAATACAACAGGTGTATCAATATCAAATCGGTAATTTGAACACTTTTAGAAATTTTCTTCAGGCTTTTTTTGGGGGCTTGAATCAATTTCAACCAATGAAATCCCAAGCCCCCAATTTATTCGCATATTTTCATTTTATTCTTTGAGAATTTATGTGTTCCTTAGAGATGAAGTAAAGAATTATAACATAGCAGCTGGCAACGGCAAACTGGTATGAGTTTATCTTCTTCCATAGTCGTGTGAATCAAACTCCCCCCCACCCAAAAAAAAAAAAAAAAAAACAAGGATGAGGAATCGGCTGGAATTCTTCTCCTGACACAATAGAACGTTTCAAGAACTAAACACAGTCAAAATAATATTTGATTGTTTGGATCCGTTAACTTTGTTTTGATCGACTCCATCCAAATTATCCCATTATAAAGGCGCTTTTTTCGACTTTTATCAACTTCTATACCTTCATCCGGCGTAGTTTGTTGATTAAAAATAAAGTGGAGGACAAACAAAAGCCAGCTAATCAGATTCATTCTTGTTTAGCATCTAGACTTGACAAGTACGAGTTAAAGAGATTTGATTACGATATAATGAGCCGACAGCTCTTTTGTAAGTAATATTTTGAAGCATCCGGAAGTTTGAACAAAATGGATGAACTTTTAGATGTTCAACAAGTTCAGGGTGGTAAAATAGGTTTGAAAATTCATGTTAACAAGACCAAGTCGCTAAGGCCGAGAATAAGTTAAGATGAAAAGGTGGTGTTGGGTAACGAAAAGACTAATCAATTGGACAGCTTCACTTGTCTTGGTAGTATTATTAGTACAGACAGTGGGAGCTTTGAAAATATTAAAAGTAGAATGGCAACGACTCAGGGTGTTTTTTTTTTCGCAGTTGAAAAAAGTTTGAAAGAATAATAAAAGTCTACGAGCCAAGATGAGACTATTCGAATTTACAGAAAATTTGCTAAATGTTTGCCAGAGAAACTGTCCAAAAGGATTATTTTGGGTACCCGGCTGACTAACCGCATTTCAAACAATAGGTTGTACGAAAAGTGCGGTTCAATCCCGCTTTCTAGGGCTAAAATAACAGAAAGCTTGAGATGGCTAGGGCACGTTCCATGGATGAAGGATGACAGATTGCTGAAGATTGCCCTTTTCGTCAAACCGTCTAGGGCTAAACAAAAAGCAGGTCGTCCGTGGTTAGTGTGGGAGGATATCGCAAAGAACGATTTCAGAGGAATGTTCCTGGGAGGGTGCAAAGAGGAAGACTTTGAATAGATAAGGATGGAGGACGGGCATGCATAGCTGCGTTGGCCTCAGGTGGTTTGGTGCTGCAATGACTTATTAGTACTAGTAGTAGTAGTTGCCTACATTTTGGAGTATCTTCAAATAATATTCTAATCTAGTATTTACATTGAAATCTTAGCGGAATGTTTTTCATCAGTCCAAAAATCGACACTTAATTTATTGATTTCATTTTCACTTTTATTGGTTTGACATCACAAACCTACTGATGAGAG